>NC_055677.1:912500-990000 GCF_017976325.1 Chelmon rostratus
TACTCTCAGTAGTGTGAAGGCAGCATCACGTTTCCCGTCGGTCGGTGTTCAATGAATGCTTCTTCTTTGACCGTGTTCGTCCAGCAGAGCGCTGAGGAGCTGTTGATGAGCTCCGGTCCGACCAGCAGCTGTCAGCACGTCTTTAGCTGAAAACAAGTCTGCTGAGCGGTGACATTTTTCATGGCCATTTTTCCTTCTCTCCCTCTCGGCTTCGTTCCCAAGGAGACTCTGACTGAAGGTTACACTATTTCTGCCCTTCAGTTTTTCATCCATCAGCATATGACATGGTGCCAACCTCCATCTGCCTGTCTGTCTGTAGCCCAGGCTCTAACATGGCGAAATAAAATCTAAAACCATACCTCTTAGCATCATAATCATCCCTTAAATAACTCATTTTATTTTTAAATTATAGATAAGTTGAAAATTATTAAAACAGCTGATTTGGAATTAGTTAATTAATTAAAATGAATGAATAATTTAAATAAGTCATGATATATACATCTGTTAAAAGTTGCTTTTAAAGGTCTGTTTAAAATGCAAACAAAGAGGGAAGATGCCAAAAAGCATTCTGTATTACGGAGGGGGGGTTAAGTCACATGTTCCCCAACCAGCCAATCAGAGGATTCAGTGAATGTCATGTGACAGGTTCATTTCCTGTATCACTTCCTGTTTGATGAAGAGATCGCGCTGGCAGCCTCGTGTGCTGATCGATAAATCAAAAGTAACTCCATGATCATCCACCGGAAAAGTGCGACTGGACGACTGCAGGTCGATGAAGTGAGGCGCTATCGGGCGATGTTGACTCGGAGGTCAGGTTTTGTTTTACCCAGGATTCCCTCCTGCTGTGTTGGTGACGTCGGCTGGAAAAGGTTGGAGCCATACCCCATCACTTTCCTGTTGGGACTGTATGAACTTCAGTCCCAGATCCCAAGACCAAAGATTCCCAGTGTGAACTGGGTGGCGAGCCAGAGTCAACCATTGTTATCCGAGGTGTTTTCTGATTCCTCCTTCCCTCACGGACTGTGTGGTAAGATGAAGTAACGTAACAAAGGTTACATGTCTCTCCATCTTCATTCCAGGAGTGGAAAATACGTACGATGTATATTTATTCGTCACATGGTTGTAGTTGTACTTCTGAGTACTGCTGCTGTTACTCAGCAGGAGTCTGCAGACAGCAGCAGGGGTCTGCAGACAGCAGCAGGAGTCTGCAGACAGCAGCAGGGGTCTGCAGACAGCAGGTCACAGTGGAACTGAAAGGAGTTCATTACCTGGCTGAGAAGTTGGAGGTGTGCAGCCTGCCACTCTTCATCAGGGTTTAGGGTTTAGAGGTCAGGGTTGCAGCTCACTGCGGGAGCTCCTTCCTCTTCTAGTACTCCCTGACATGTTTCAAACTGATCTGCTGTCAGAAAATGACATTCCCTGCGACCCCTTCATAATAAAATTCAACTCATGCTTTTAATGTGAAGCTGCAGCAGCAGGAAATGTTTGTTCGTAATACGTAACACTAGTATACTGACATGTGCTGCAAACTAATATACTTAGTAGGTATTTAAATGCCAGTCTTTCAGATTATAGCTTTAAAGTGTGGATTCTTCTTGTAAACAAACATATTTCCTGTTTGCATTCAGTGTTTCTGATCATTATAACCGTTCCAGCAGCTTTAAGTGTCTGTGTAGCATGTGTCTCAATTTAAAGTTGCTTAGTTGACTAAAACACTTTACTGATATCACGTATTGAAAATATGAGCAAAACAAACCTATAATTAAATGGATCAATAATGTCAAAAACACTTGTGTTGTGTTTCGTTGATGATCGTTGCTGGTATATTTTACTGTTCTAGTATATTCTTATTGCCTTAGTATATTTTCATCTCTGGTATATTTTTATTGCATTTATTCGTATTTTTATCTGCATGTTAGTTTAGTTTATTCTTTATTTTATTTTATGATTACTATATTATTATTATATTTCTTATTGTTTCTGACATGGGGGGGTTGCAATACAAATTTCATGGACATGCTACGCTCAGTGATAATAAAGACGATCTTGAATCTTGAATTGATCTCTTAAATCCATCTTCTCAATATAATAAAGTAAAAAAATTAAAAAAGTAATCAGAACATTTTGGTCAACGAATCAATGCGAAATCCACAGAAAAGCTGACGAAGGTATTTATTTTGTTTTCTGTCTGTCGTCTTTAATGATATGAGAGGAGTGAAAGCAGCCGTACACTCTGATGTTTATTACATCTAAAATGTACACTCACCTCAAACACGAACAGTAAATCCTTTTGGTTTTTACAGACTAACAAAGCAGCAGCCTTGACACGACTACACACACACACACACACACACACACACACTCCAGTCCAGGGTCAGGCTGTTTGTTATCAGTCCTGTTGAGTCTCGAGTGTCACTGTGGAGGACAGAACAGGACCGGAGGACATCACTGTCACTGATAGTAAGAGTGTGTGTGTGTGCGTGTGTGTGTGTGTGTGTGTGTGTGTGTGTGTGTGTGCGTGTGTGTGTGTGTGTGTGTGTGTGTGTGTGTTGTGTGTGTGTGGTGTGTGTGTGTGTGTGTGGGGGTGGTGTGTGTGTGTGTGTGTGTGTGTGTGTGTGTGTGTGTGTGTGTGTGTCAGACCTTGACAGCAGAGACTCTTCGGCGTCATTTTTCAACATTCCTTTAAGCTACATTTGGCTGTAAGAAACAGATTGTGTCACTAGTTTGAATCGCTGGTTTATTGTTCAGATTTAACTCTGTGGTGCTCAAATCACCCAAAAACGATGTTTAAAAAACTCAACACAGTGAGTCTTTCCAGTCATAACCCCCCCAGCTGCTCACCGCATGTAACATATGCACATCACATACGGTGATGTTTCACTGTGGGACACCGAGGTCCGGTTCAGATGGGAAGTACTGGATGTGGAGAGGACTGGAGGGGCACAGGGAGGCTGGGAGATGGGTTTTCAATTCGCACGGAGCGAAAGCAGTAAATACAGAGACACGACAGCAGGAATCCCTCCGGACCGCACGAGAGGAAACGTGGACAACTGGACAGGAACCGGCCGATCCGGTCTGTGACCTGCATGTCAGGAGCCAAAGAACATGAACCAGAACCAGGAACAACCACCAGGTGTGACACAAAGTCTGAAGAGAGCTCAGGTAAAACGCGGCGGAAGCATCAACCTCAGCTGAAGGTGTTCACAGGTCCTGAGGGTGGCGCTGGAGGAAAGCTCGTCGCAGCATTAAAATCTAGAGGGTTCATCCTCTGGGAGTCATGAGTATGAAACGTGAATGTATCTGGCTGGTGGAGCTGTTGTTCAGTCTAACACCGTAGACTTTATAAGATAATATTTTCTGCAAACCAGAGAAAACTTTGTTCAAACAATGATTCCTATAATAACGTGTAGATAAAGTCACTCCAGAAGAAGACGTTCAGGTACTTCCTGTCCAGCTGGACCTCTTTGATCTGAACCAAACCCATCCGTCCTGTGATGTGGATCAGCCGGAGCTGCTGTGAATCAGGCTGTTAGCTGTCAGACTGAACCGCGCTGAACCGGCTGATGACTAACACGTCCTTAACCTTGAACCTGCGTGGGCGGGTCGTGCGCCGCCGGTGCTCATCCTGCTGTGGGTATATTTGTCTTTTTGCTTGTTTCGCTGTAATGACGGTGACTAATCCAACGTGCACGACCTTTCAGCGGTGAGCCAGCCAGCCTGGTAATTAGCCAATTAGGATGTTATTATCCCTCATGATGCCTCACCAGCAGAAGGTTTCCCTGTTGGCTCTGCGGCGATCGCTGCGAGGAAGAGGAGGATGTTTGTTCACAGAGAAGTCTTCCTACACATCTTTTCATGTGCTGACGGACTTACAGTGAATGGAAAGATTCATCAGCTGTGAGTCCTCTGTCCCCTCGGCCTGTGCGGAGCCTGTTGCTGATTGGCTGGAGCAGTGTCGTGTCGGGGTTTTTGTGCAGCGTGCAGAGCATCAGGAGATGACCTTTAACATCACCTGATGCATCAAAGTGAGTTTATCACATACGATATTCTCTGTTTTCTCTGCCAGGACACACAAACCTTTAGAGCACTTAATGTCATCATCATCATCATCATCATCATTATTCTATTAGTTATGGTTGGTATGAGCGGCCTCGGACTCCTGCCCCCACCTGGAACAGGCTGACTGTTACTTTGTTGGAGATTTGCGTATACTGGCGACCGTTTTCAGCCACTTCCTGGAAAAACAGTGGATGTGCTGCTGCACTTTGTATCAGCAGAGCGAACACACAACAATACTTTGTATAACTGAGGACAGACAGACGGCTGAAGTCTGGACTGTGGGGGGGTCAGCTACAGCTACAGAGACACCCTGGACAGTTTATTTTGTTTAAGATTTATTTTTAGATGTATATTTTATTTTCTATAATCATCCTCAGGTTGAAGGTGGATCTCCTTCCCTCCAGGCCGCCGTGGACCTGCTGACAACTAATCACCACCACCGCGAGACCAACAATCAGAAGACAACGAGCAGAACTGTAGTTATAGACGGCATGTCGACACACACCGCTGACAAAGACAGACAGAATCAGTCGAACAGACGGAGACATGAGTCTTCACCGGCTGCTGGATTTACTGCTCGCTGTCCTGAAAGCTCGCAGGGGGGAGAGCGAAGCGGAGAATCAGATCAAAGCTGGGGGATGACGGACAGCGAGGAGGTCAGCTGATAATAAAGCGTTCCGGGAGGCGACGATGGCGAGGCTGATGGGAAACAAATGGCCGCAGGTATCTCATGCTTTTCATTGGACATGCTGAAAACAGTCATGACTGGACCGCTGCTGAGCTTCCAGCATCTCTGCTGGCTTCTCCTCGCGTGCCATCAGAAGCACAGATATTGGGTTAATTCTCCCGTTGGTGCCGTTAACGGTGCGCCTAACGGGTTAAATGCACAGAATGAGTGTCAATAGAAACTGTATTTGTGAAAACACGGAATAGAAGCAGGAGAAGTTAGTTTGTTTCTGGTTGTTCCACATAGTTTCTCATGCTCACTAAATGAGAGATTAATGGTTTGGGTCTCCAGACGCTTTCTGGTTCTGCTGTTTCTTCAGTCGCTGTGACTCAGTGGAAACTCGACTCGAAACTATAAACTAAGCCCTGCAGAGATAAGAGCTCACAGCAGCAGGCTAATTATCGTCTCAGCCCGGCATTCAGACGCAGAATGTGTTTTCCATGAAGGACAGTAAATCAGTTTGAGGTTTGGAGGTCTCGGCCTCGCCGGGGCCAAACCGCCGACCTCAGATACGATCCTGCGGACCCGAGACGGCGTTCCTGCCGCTCTCTATGGCTTTCTGCGGTTCCGAAGAAACTCGGGTTAACCCCATTTACATTTCATGCCATGATTGAAAGAGCTCCAGCGTCTACAGACGTTCTTCAGTGTTCAAAGCCGTGAAACGAAAAATGACTGAAGGCGATTCATGTTCTTGGCCCAGAGCGTCTTGTTGCTGCAGCCTGTTCGAAAGTTGCGCCACAGTTTTGGGGTCTGAGTTTCAGACATCAGCGATGAGATGTTTGTGATTTATTCGTCATGATGGTAATCACTGTGGGCCTGACGCACACGCGCACACACGCGCACACACGCCGACTGTGTGTGAGTATCATGTCAACGCACAGTTTCCAGCTCCGTGGTCATTATCTTATTAAGCTAAAGATAAACCTGTTTTTACACCGGACTGCAGGCTGATGTGTGAGCGCTGAGTCATCACGGTCACCAGGTGTAGCTCACCTTATCAGGCTGTCACAGGACTTCCTGGTTCTGTCTGTCACAAAAATTCAAACCTCAAGGCAGCTTTCTGCGTGTTTCTGTCCACGTAGTTATGTCAAATGTCAACAGGAGTTAAAACTCTAATAAAGTGCGAGTCTTAGCATGGACGACGTCAGGCGTACCTGAGCTCTGCAGGGGGGGCGCTCACCTGCAGACTCAGGTCTTCGTTGTTGTCTCCATGCAGGACCGTCAGATTCCCGTTTGCTGGACGTCTGGGGGGAAATGACTCCGCTGTCACGCCCTCTGTTCTGGAAGCTGCTCTCACTCGGGGAAACGCAGTCATTTGTGATAATTGCCTTCAGTGATTTTATTCCCGTGCAAATCGTCCGTGTCTGTAATTCGTCAGGAGAAACTTCCGCGTTAAATTAGCCAGCGTGCTCTCTCCAGCCGAGTCCGATCTGATGGCCTCTCCAGCGGGCTCTTCAGGATGTTTCTTATCTACAGGAAAACTTTTGGATTGTAAAGCTGTATGTTTAGGAGAGAGTCTATGACTTCATTTACAGTCAAACAAGAACTCACTCAGATCTTTATCTTTCCTGTGCGACGTGGACGTACGGTGTCGAATGGACGGAAAATCGAGGGATTCATCGCAGAAGCTTCCTCTAATTAAATCACAGCTCTGACGAACCTTTGGACGACGTCAGAAAGTGCAGATGGGTCTCTTCGTTTTGGAGCTCGTGGTGTTTTTCTGATGGGTCTGCCCTTCAAACAGATTAATAACCAACCCTCCGCTGTCACCTGGACGAGGAACACGTTCCAGGTGTTTCTGCAGGTCTGGTTTAAAGGTGCTGCTTCTGGACTGTGTCTCTGCAGTGAGGTCGAACTCGCTTGTTAAGGGATCATCTCTCTTCAGAATGGAAACTTAATGCTGAAGCATTTTTTTCATTTTTCATTCTTTATATCTGGTATTTCTGTGATATATTATCATTGTTATTATTGCAATCCAGCTGCGTGAACCGAAAGGTCTCAGCAACGAGACTCTGCATCATATCTGCCTGCTCCTCACTGCTTTGACTGTGAAAGAGTGATGGGATGAGCAGCTCTGGTTCACCTGGCGCCTGAATAAAGGAGCCGGTCGAGGTGCATGAGTCTGATGACCAAATCCAGAAGAGCTTCGGACTGGGCTTCAACACCTTCAACAATCCTAAATATCGCAATAAAAAAACGGTAATGGAAACACCTAAATTTCGAAAATCCTCTCAAATATCGCAAAAACATTTTTATGCTCTCATGAGGTGGTTTTTCAGACGTGTCGATATTAAAGGGTATCGCAAAAGTGTAATGGAAACACTTTTTTCGCATTTACACGTCTCCGAGGTCAGCAGACTCCCCGTTTCAGGCCGCATGCAGTCAGATATAACGTCTTGTTAATTTTGTATTGTATGAATTATAATTGTTTAATTATTGTTTTCTGGATCTCAGTAAGTAGCAGACAAAAACACTCCAGCTGTTCCAGCTGCCATGCTGGCTGATCTGTTAAAGACAATCCGACAGCTGTGATCTCGTCCTGTGTCACTTTGCAAAATCTAATCATTCCGTTTTCATTAATCGTGAGATGAACTTGTGATGAGTGTGTGCACCTCAGCTGTGTGGGAGACACGCGTGCACGCCGTTAACTTTAATATTTACACATAATTGCTGATAGAAAATATGTTCAAAGGACACTTCAGTAATTCACAGTCTGCTGCTGCTCCGCCGGCGCGAGCTGACGCTGTGAGAGCGAGCCGACGCCGTCAGAGCGAGCCGACGCCGTCAGAGCGAGCCGACGCTGTCAGAGGAGCCTCACGGGATAACAAAGTGATAAATTATAGGCCAAACACTCAGGTAAGCACGCTTCTCTTTCTTAGATTCCACTGCTTTAACTTTCCCAACAGCAAATCACGTCATCTGTCGTTAATTAACATTAAATAAATGATGTCAGGTTCTGGTTAAAATGCCGCCACACTGCAGTCAGATGACACCATGAGACACTTTTACACACTCAAACATTCCCTTCACAGACTGAGCATCGAATGTTCGTGACGTAAAAAAACACGTCACCTCCTGAAGCAGCGAGGCCCGGAGCGGCAGTCGACCACATCGGCTGCTCCGCTGGCAGGGAAACACCCCGCTGTGGTCTGCCGCGGCCTTTCATCTGCACACACACTCACAAATACTCCTTTACTTACACGAAGCGCTCTGCAGCCCCGACTTCAGCCTTCACGATCGCTGTCACGGCCGCGCTCTGAGCGGCTCCTGGAAGAGCCGATGAGCGGTAAAAGCTGTCGTCGCGGTGCAGGTCTGAAACTGTCCACGTGGTCCTCACAGAGACAGAAGAGCGGCGACCGGCTGATGTTTCGGTGCGCCGCTGCCGAGGCGGGGCAGAGTCATCTGCAAGTCATTTCGCCGTCCTCCTGTCATTAAGAGCTTCTTCTATTTATACCGCGGACGCACATGCGCCGCGTCAGACACGCAGACAGGAAGCTGTTTCAATCATTTCAGAGTTCATAAATGTATCTGAAATACCGACATCCTGATGATTAATCTGCTCTGACGGTCGCTCCGGCAGTGGAGCATTAATGAAGCGTCCGTGTGTTCGCGCCTCGCCGCCTCTTCGTCCGTCGCTTCGGTCTGGCAGGTGGTTGTGAACGCTGCGACGCCACCACCACCCCAACGCTCTGTCAGAGCTGTCTTTACGTCTGCTTCTCGTCCTCACGTTCTGATTAAATTGTGTCGCTTCGGTGCAGTCTCCCAACAGGAAGCAGCACACGGGGGGACAGGACATGTGGTGGGGCCTCGTGGACAAGCTTTAGCTCCATGGAGCTGTGCAAACGGCGGAGGAACTGATGGAGCTGTACAGTGAACGGGGGGGGCACTCTGACGTGTCCTCCCATGGACAGAAACTGCTGCAGCCCTCAAAACCCCCCCGCTAAGTATGCTATGAGGTATGCTATAGCTAGCTAGCTAACCACCGTCTGAATGTTAGCCACTGTACGTTTCAGCTGCCAGCTTCAGTCACATGAATCTGGCTGCAGCGCTCGCTCACTGCCTTCCTCTCATACACTCGTGCACGTGTGTGAGTGTGCACGTGTGTGTATGTGCACGTGTGTGTGTGTGCATGTGTGTGCGTGTGTGCGGTTTGGGTTGTCTTTGGGCTGGTATCTGCCGCGTCTCTCTTCTGGTTTTGGGAGACTCCGTCCTGTCGTGATCCTGTCTCATGTTCTCATGTCAGTCCAGGACATGACTCACGTGACTTCATTGCATTTATTACATGTAAAAGAAAAGCCAAAGAGCAGCAGAGCTCAACAGTGTTTCCTCTTTGCACCAGGAGCAGGATGGGAAATACTCTCATAAAGAATTTAGCTGTAGGCTTGCAAACGGTGACCCCGCAGGATCACCTGTGTGAATCATGACTCGCTGTCTTTACATGTGAGCGGGTGTCAGACTTCCCTTTCTCAAGGTCTTGCAGCACATGACGTGATGAGATGAGCTCTTCCCTCTTCACGTCTCCGTGTGTGCGCCTGTTCGAATAGTCACACATGTGACGAGCATCTAAAACGCTTCAGAGGACGCCGGCGGTTTGGTCGTATCCGAGGCTGCGAGCGTTTATTCTTTGTTGCCATGAAAACAAATGTTTGCAGAAAAAACTAAATCGAACAGATGAGACACGCATCCGACTGTTGTCTTCGCATGTGAACGACACCAAAACGTGTGTGTGTCCTCCTCATGTGTGCCACGTCCTTAAATGACATGAGAACATAAGACGTGATCATCACAGGACGGAGTCTCCCAAAACCAGATGAGAGCAGCAGATACCAGACCAAAGACAGCCCAAACCACACACACACACACACACACACACATGCACACACACACACGCACACACACACACACTTTCCTCAGCTTCATTCTCAAAATAAATGTCGTTTTGTTCCTCACAACAGCACACACATACTAACCTCACTCCATTACCTCATCAATGCAAATCTACTTCTGCTCACGAGACGCCACACACACACACACACACACGCACACACACAGTGTTTTGCTGCTGTTTGCTGGGGTTTCTCGGTTTGTCCTCGCAGTCAAGCCCACAACACGCGTTCTGTAAAGGCGGGTTCTGATTGGACGATGCTGTCTTTCTGCTGCGGCTGTGAGTCATTAGCGGATCTTCCTGTGGAAAACAGAGGTGAATGACTTCACGTCGGATCTCACGGGGTGATGCCGCTGAGGAACAGTTCATGGTCTGCAGAGAGCACGAAGGAAGAAAACAGATTAAAAACGAATGCATTTTGGAGGGATAAAGCTGTCTGTTACAGGATACAATTTTAAAGGACGGGTCGTTAACATATGATGACTAGACGTCCCAGTTCGTCCAAGGGTGTCCCAGTTCCAAACTGGGTGTCCTGACAAATATTTGTTTATCCAGATATACCCACTGACCCAGTTTGAACACATGGTCGCTCTATGTTGGCTAAGATGTTCTTTTGTTAGCAAGTCAATCCCATGCTAACAGGGGATTCCTCTGTTAGTTAGCGATTCCTCCGTTAGCACGATCATCTGTGTTAGCAGGGATTTCTCGTGGTTGCGGGGATTCTGTGTTAGCCAGCCTATTCACATATTAACTGGCGGCATCTGCGTTAGCAAGGTATTGTTATTAGCAGGGTGTCGCCTGTGTTTAACCAAACTATTTCTCTGTTAGCGGGCGTCTGCGTTAGCAACTTGCTAGCTGGGTGTGCCTGTGTTTAGCTAGCCTATTCCTCTGTTAGTGGGTTATTTGTGTCAGTTGGATGTTTGATTGTTGATGGCGAGTAAAACCCTTCCAGTATGATTGGACTAATCCTCCCAGCTAATCCCAACACAGGCAAAGAGGTGGAGCGCGGGTGGAGCTAAGGTGAGCCCAATGAAGATTGCTCACTGAAAAGTTGTTTGGGTAGCGAGCCGAAGCCTGGTTAGCTTTAGCTATTTGATCTTTTCGAAATTGGTAAGAATAATTCTAGCTGGTTAGCTAACACACAGTTAATGCTAGCTAATAAGTTGACAATAGCTAGCATGTCAGGCATTTTGGAAATATTTGTTAGTTCAGCGACAAAACGTAAAACAAGACAAAATTACTGGTGTTGAATTCTAAACCAGTTTTTGTTATCTGGACAGGGAGCTAGCATTAGCAGTTAGCAGAGATCTGAAGTGTGTTATTCTGCCTGCTTTCCTGTGAGCAGACCTGCAGCTGTTTCTGTTCACCGTCAGTGTTTCAATCAGCATCAACGAACCAAAGTCAGACTAATTTTACCTAAAAAACGCTCTGATAAACGTGTTTCTGAGCGGACGAGCAGCTATATGTTCATCACTTCAGGATACTCACTGGTACTAACCCCGAGATCTCTGGCACAGTTTTGCCTGATTTTGGTCATTTTTCCTTTATATTTGTGCTTCTACCATGGGGAAGTAGGCTTTGTAGTTCAATGGTTTCTCTTTTGAGCTGTTTTAATTGTGTTTATTGTTGATGTACAATCAGGAGTCTAAACAGGGTGTTTTATTTTGAAAATTTACTGGCTTTTCTACACTGTTGCTGAGTCTGACTTCCTGTCGGGCTCGATCTGCTCTGTGCAGATTGACCCGTCGTCCGTCAACAGTAGACTTGGCCCAGAGCTTGTGCCAATCATACGTAGATGGTGGAAACGCACTCATTGTCTAGAATGCAGCCGGATCACAGACCCGGATGATAACGAGCCCGGTGGATTTTTGGGGTCAGTGAAGATCATTTTGTCGCACTAACTGTGTATAGTTGACATTTTTACCGTCTTATATTAGTGGCTTTCGTCACTCTTAGTGCTGTTCGGGGGATAACTGTGTTTTGGAACTAAATGTTGGATCATTTGGGGTTTTGGGGATGTGAACAGGAAGTTGTTAGCAGCTCCTGCTAACAGCGTATCCATGGATGTACAGACTATCTGTCATGTCTCGTCATGTCTGTTAATGTGTTTTGTTCACTGGTGTCATGTCTTGTTATGCACTTCCTGTTTTATTGTGAAACCTAACTCTCCTCTCGTTTCAGACCCTTGACTTCCTGGTGTCCTTCCCACCTGTCTGATTGTCTGCCCCGCCCTGATTGTCTCCACCTGTTCCTTGTTACCTCATGTGTATATATAGTCTGCGTCTCCCTTTGTCCTGTGATTCAGCCAGTTTGTGTTGTTCTAGAGAACTTGAAGAAAACCTTGAGACTTTTGTTTGTCTTGTCTAGTTGCCAAACGCTTTTTGTTTTGCCTTGAAAGAAACCGAGACTTTTTTAACATTAAATCCTTCGTGCTTTGACTTCCTTTTGTGTTTTAAGTTTTGCATTTGAGTCCAAAAAACTCGAGCCTGAGAGCCTGTTACTGTCCCTGGACCACTTAAAACAATATGTCAATGGTTAAAAATAGAAGTTAAGAAAGTATATATTCCCCCAGTCTTCAAGGATGTGCCAGTTAGCCCCGCCCACAGCGGCGTGCCTGGTATCATGTCTGCGTTTACGTTTTTATTTTTTCACTTTTAAAGGAGCTGAATATCCTCTTCAGTCTGACATTAACTTCACGTCAGCAGGACCAAGCTGAGGATTAGCTGATCGTGTCTTATCTTATCTTATCTTATCTTAAAGTAACAGTATCATATTAAAGTAAACCGGTCTCCAAAAAAACAGGATGTTTTGTTATAAAGATTTTACTTCCAGTGCAGTTTCCATCCACACATGCAGTGTGTTTACATGCAGTAATAACGTTCACCTTAACAACTCTGGAACAGACACTCTTCATTCTTGTGGGACCTTTAAAGGTTCCTTAAATGTGCCTCACCTGCTGCAGGTGTTCAGCGAGTGAACTCAAGGAAAACATCATTTAAATGTGATGAATCCTCTTTCCAGCGTGTCTCACGTTGTTTCCTGAAGGACTCGAACCCTGCAGCTCGTCACCTCTCAGCAGTAGAAAGGGGGCGCAGGAGGAACCGCTGGGCTCCGGCTGACCTCTGGACCCCTCGCCTCGTGCATCACAGCTTTAATAGAGGCTGCATTTTTCCCTCGGCGTGAGGAAATGAATGCCTGCTGCGTCTCCTCCTAATCCTCCACCCGAACGCTCGTCCTCTCGAGCGTCGGGTTTTGCAATCAAAGGTTTTGTGTGTGAGTTTAACGAGGCAGAGATTCTATCAGCTCTACGACATGATGACCACCTCTGATGCTGCAGGTTTCCTCTCCCAAACTAACCAAGTAGAAGATGAGACGAGGAACGTGCAGAAACAGGAGATTTAAAGGACCAGAGACTCGTTTTGTTCGTGTACATCCTTTAAACTTTAATGGTGAAGCAGAAAAACAAAACAAGACCATAAAATAAATTAGATTAGAAAAATGCCACAAGCACATTTGATTTGTACAACAAAGCAATGCAACACACTGGAATCTTGATTTCCATATATACAGAATAAAAAATAGACTTTTTATTCTCCACTTCGTTCAGCGTCAGTATTTTTTGTCTTGATAAAAAGAACAAAATCTGAACAAACACAACCGCTTCTTTTTTTAGGCTTTTTTTCTGCACTGACGTTTCGTATGTGTCCGTGTGCACGCAGGACGGACGATGAGTTTGTCCCTCAAAGTCCAGAAGAAGAAGAGTCCACTCTCCTCTAAGACAATAAAACGAAAAGAAAAACACGAACGCAACACGTGTGACTTCGTTAAAACCAATACTCCAAACTTTTGGTGAACACGTGGACAATACTGATATAAACACATAGACACAGAAACGACCACGTCTGATTGGACGTTTGTTTTCTCCCAAAACCAGAACAAGGCGACTGTGGATTGTCTTTTTCAGTTTCTGATGCATTGTGGGAAATGGAGTTCTCGATGTGCAGGGAGAGGAGAGAAGGGGTGACACAAACATCACAATTTCATAAAAAAAAACAAAAAAAACTGAATTAACCTGAAACAAACACTATGAAGCATAAATAAAACATCAGCCAACCCTCTGTATGAACACAAGTTCAGCTTTTAAGATGAACGACGCCACATTTCCACAGATTTCTGATCTGTGAATTTTCTGCATAAATCAGCTTTTTCAGCGTCACAACGTAACTCTAGCGGTTTTATCTCTCAGTCAGACAAGTGCACAAACTCAACTCTTTGGTGTGCTAAAGCAAACTACAACTGGATGTTTATTCCAGAACAGAAACCGCCGTGTTTTACTGTGAACTCTGGGAAAAAGACAGCAGAGAGAAACACTTCCATCACTTCCTGCAGTAAACCGTCACTTCCTGCAGTAAACCGTCACTTCCTGCAGTAAACCGTCACTTCCTGCAGTAAATCCAGCTCTCACAGCTCGTTCACGCGTTGATTCGTGGACGCTCGGCGCAGGTTTACACTCTGATTCAACTTCAGCTAATCCGATGTAAATAAAGTGTCACTTTCATCTTTAACTGATTGAGCTTCTGTGAATAATCCCTTAAAACTGGTGACGCTAACCCTAAATCTGGACTGAAGAGGGAAATAAAGGATGTTTTTCACTGCAGTGTATAATCAAACAGTTTGATCACCTTCAGTACAACACTGTGAGGCAAAGATGGAGCCGCTGTTTTAAAGGGCTTGTTCTTGTGCTTTAAATCTGTGTTTTTGTTCCTTTTGCTGTGCTTCTTGGACATTAGCAGGTTTAGCAGTGGGCTAGCTGTCGCTAAATGTTTAGGCTGACAGGACCAGAGATGGCCGCCGCTGAACTCATCAGAGCTGAGACGTCTCTCGTTTTTACAAATCCATCCCAGAAAAGTCCATTTACAGTTTTTATTTCTAAGTGCTTTTTATTCTCCTCGTCAACAAAAGCGCTCGTAGCATCTGACAGACGGAGGGGGGGGGGCACTTTCTCACTGCTGCCTTTCGTTGGTTGGGGATCACTCATGGTATTAAAGTCCCACACGCTCATTTTCGAACTGTTCAAACATGTAGCTTCATACAGACGTGAAGTGTTTCATCCATAGCTGCTAGTGTTCAGTGCTCAGCGACATGCTAGCATCGCTACGTATCACCAACATGTTAGCTGTTTGCTCGTCCAATCACAAGCCTCCACAGGTGAAGTTTCTAAACCTGCAGTGAATGGGAAAACCTCCAACTTCTCTCCACAAACACTGAATAAATCTGCATTTTCCTGACGATCTCTAGCTCTCAGTATCGGTGGAGGATTCACTTCAGAGGGTCTGAAGCAGGGCTGCAGCACCCACTGAGTCCTCTGTGCTTTCCTGGGAGGGAGTTCACATCGAACATCTGGAAACACACACAGTGGGCCGACTTCAGGCTTCTTTTACAACCTGAACACTTTCACGCCAACAAAAATAAATAAAAGGTAGGCAGTATTTCTGCTAATCAGATTTTTATTTCTGGCAGTTTGGGAACACTTCGACCTTCATGTTGGAAATAAAATGTGCGTTACAATGTGATCTAACAGTTTACACATTTAAGAAAAACATGAAAATCCAAATAGTGGAGTTTAGTGATTTTATAGGTTTTCCTTTAGTGTGTCAGTGTGGTTTCCACCGACTCCTGACCTCCAGGCTACAGCCCTACTACTTCAAAATGAAGGGGGTGTGTTATTTTGACTGACAGATGGCTCAGCCTATCACACTCAGCCACGGTGTGCACCAACTTTGAGATTTTCTGGCAGAAACCTACAGGTGACACATGTTGTGTGTTTTCTGTTTGCCTCAAGCGGAGCGACTTAGGACGCCGATGACACTCCGTCTTATCGGGCGGGTCAAACCGCCCTGAACCGGAAGCTCCGGTCTGTCCTCTCTGAGGGTCTGAGGGTCTCTTCAGTCTGGCTGATCTGAGCACGAGTGTCGCTATAGTGCAAAAAATGAAAACGCTTGTAACAGTTCTTAAAAAAAACCACACACATTATAACACAAACGCAGCCAAAACAAATATTATTAACAACAATAACAATAATATTATTAATATACTTACTGACAATAATAATTATAACATCAACATGGTAACCATGGTAACATAAAGAAGTGTTTGGTTCCAGCAGCTGGGCCAACTTGTTTCTTTCAAGTATCTCTCAACACACACACTCATACAACCACACACACACACACACACACGCACACACACAACCACAAATCGCAACTTTATACTTCCAAAACATAATACAAAAGAGTCTTCTTCTTTCTTCCTCGTTCATTTTGAAAAAGTAAACAGTTGGGAAACAAAAAAACAAGACAAAGTAAAATACAATAAGATCATTATACGTGAAACAAGTTGCATAGTTTTGAGATTTTTGTTAGTAGTTTTTCAGGCACCTCGTTTCTCCGAGATCTGACAGGTCGAGTGGTGCTTGAACGTCTCAGACACATAAATAAGCCTCGCTCCCTCCTTGTAACAAAAATATATTAGATATTCTTTTTTTCTATCTTTTTTCTTCTTTTTTTCTGAAAGTGCCGTCGAGACTCTTTCTGAGTTCTGCCGGATGAGGCCGGAGAAGAGTTTTCACTCCGGAGAGCGACCCAGAGCGACGGAGGGATGGAGGGAGGACGGGCTGAAGAACGGAGCGCTGAAGATGATCATGAAGTCGCCGGTTCATCCTTCTCTCCTCCCTCCATCTCTCTCTCTCTGGTCCTCACCAGTCCAGTTTGTTCCGGACCGATCCGGTTCAGGTTTTTACGTTTACGAGCAGCCGCACTCCTCCACGATCATGTTCTGGATGTCCTTCTTGATGATCTTTTGCTCCTCGTTGTAGTAGAGCATGGACATGGCTCGTAGCCGGGTGGGCACGCAGCACGACCTCAGGTTCTGGAAGGGGCTGTAGCCCCTCATGCGGTAGTGGCTGATGACGGTGGAGTGGAAGGACAACGTGGACCCGGTGATGCTCGCCACGTGGGAGGGGCACTCCCCCTCGCAGTAGTTGGCGTGGTAACCGGGAGGCGCGATTATCCAGTCGTTCCAGCCGATGTCTTTGAAGTTGACGTAGAACTGCCGCTTGCAGCACACGCGGACCTTCCCGTCACACTCCAGCCCGCGCTTCCTGCGCCGCCGTGAGTCGCTGCCATCTTCCTGACGGACCACGGCCATGAGGAAGGGCCGGTGGGACTGTTCCCGCTGGTTGGCGCGCTGCGACGTCTCCGGGCCGCCAGAGACCAGGACGAGCGTTGCGCCGGCGTCAGCGCAGAGCGGACAGGACACCCTGAGGCTCAGCGTCGTGCCCTCGGTGTTCTCCAGCAGCGCCTGCACCGCCGCCGACACCGAGAAGGTGTGCCAGCCGCTACGACGCGTGTCCACGGTTTTCTCAGCCAGGAGGACGTCGTCCTGCGGCAACGATGCACGTCCGCTGGGAAGCCGGCGCTGCTGGAAGAGGCGGATGGTGACTTTGGCTCGGCTGCGATTGGTCTTGGCCAAACGGAGGAAGAGCCAGACATTGGCCTGCTCCACCAGAGAAAGATCACCTCCTTCTTTAGACAGGACGAAGTTCACCGTGCCCTGAGACTCACCTGAGACACAGACACAGAGAGACGGTTAGGACAATGTCCAACTCATCATTATGACATCATACTAACAGTGCACAGTCATTGAGGATGGATCAGTAGAAAACCCTGCTCTCTGATGGCTGAACCTGATTGGCTATTTTCAGGTCAACAGTTTAACCCTAAGCTCTTGTTGTGTTACAGTAAACTACAGGTAACCATAGCAACAGTACTGATGCTTCAGGTTCTGTCAGAATTTACCTGAGAGGTGAAACCTACCGATGTGTTACGTACGGAAACACCCTGAACGCCTCACTGATGCACTTGATGTGTGAGCGAGTGTGTGTGTGTGTGAAAGTGTGAGTGTGTGTGTGTGTGTGTGTGTGTGTGTGTGTCAAACTTTTACTGAACTGAAGTGAATTCAATCACAACACACACACACACACAGACACACACACACGCGCTCACACACACCTGCACACGATGAGTGTGGCCACATCTGAGCTACAGAGTCATCTACACACACAGCACACACTTATTATGCTATCATCTCTAACATGACCCCCCCTCCCAACACACACACACACACGCACACACACTGCTGATTGGACTCTTCCTGCTGACTCAGCAGCGGTTGGAGGTTTTGGAGTCAGGCAGCGTTGAAACCAGCTAATGGTTCCCACCAGGAGCTCCGTTGTCATTACTGCAGCCCAGAACGACTGAATTTACAGCAGCATGTCTGAAAAAACGAACGAACCATTTTCAAAGTCTAATCTTTCTGTTCTGGTACTTCACAGTGAATTATGGGAAGGTTTAAAAGCTGGAGGTCAGCGGGAGAGAAGCGGTGGCTGTTTAAAAAAGAAAGCAGAGTTTTATTTGGAAGGGGAATGCTCTTTGGAGGTTTTGTGACAGTTGGTTGATGCTGTTTGTGCAGGTTGTTAGCCAGGAAGCAGAACATGATGATGGACTTTTTGACCCTGAGTTCAGCCTGTAAGGCAGCTTCAGGTATCAGGCTATTCTAGTTGAGTTTAGGACTGACACTAACAATTACTTTCACTCATTTGTTGATCATTTTTTCAGTATAACTACAAAAAGTCTCATCACATTTCTGTCCAGACAACTGGAAGATAATCAGAATACAAAGCAGAAAGTATTAAATCCTCACTGTTTTTCACTTAAATGACTCAACAGAAACAGAATAATTTTCACTTGACTCATAAATTAATCAACTGGTCGTTTGAGCCCCAGTGGAGTTTATGTAGGAGGTTAGATTTGCTGAGATTTCAACTGGTGGAGCCTGTTGAGAAAACTAATGTTACTGATAGTAATATAAAATGTTCAATGACTGCTAATGCACCATCTTCAGCTTGAAGTCTGGACCAGGACTGCTGCAGAGTCCCGTTCAGGATCTGAGGATGGAATAATGCTGATTTTATGCTCTAAGACGCCGCGGCGCCTGTCGACCGGCGGTATCAGCTGTCTGACGGTTGTTTGCTGAAGTTTGTTTCCATGAGATCGCGCTCAGAGACACTTCGAGATCGACAATCGTTTGACGCCGTTTATCAACCGCTTTTATCCTCGATCCTCCTGAACACTGTCTCAGCTGCTCTGCAGGGATTGGCTGAACTTGTGTCCTCGCTGTCCACATTTTCCAGAACAAACACAGCGTGCAACACACACACACACACACACACACACACACACACGTCCAGACCTGTACTTTACATTTCCTTGAAACCTCCAGGCCAGACAGCGAGCTAATCACTGGTTTGAAGACCCAATTACCATCGTTACATAACATCTTTGCATCACCTTTTCCTCCCTCCCTCTCTCTCTCTCTCTCCCTCTCTCGGTAATGTCTCTCGCCCGTGGGCGTCCATACAGAAAATCAAAGTCACGATTTGGGAGTTTATGAATGTCAGCAGCAGTGATGCTCTGTTAAACGGTGTGACTGGGCGGCTTGTCTCTCTGCGTGCGCGTGTGTGTGGAGGCGGTCGGCACTTTAGCGAGTCCATTAACGCCGTTTAACCGACAATTCGGAGGCGATTATCTCACTTACATCATCATCACTTCAGTGAGATTAAAAAATAAAAGCCCTGTTCATTCATTGTTTCTTAGAATAGTGTTTGTGATGTTGATTCAAGCTGCTGGAAGAAGAAGAGTCTTTGTTTTAACTCCTGCAGCTTTGAAGACAAAGACGGTAACCAATCTGTCACTGTGACGCTAATAATGCTGCTAATGCTAATGATGCTGACAGATCTTCTTCCTCTGTGCCGTTGAGCTCCATTGTTGTCCTTCATCACCACGAACACACACGCCGTAGTTCATTCTGACTCACACACACACACACACACACACACACCGTCCTGCCACCACAAACACTCACTACAGCACCAAATGTGGATTCGTCCGCCGCTGAAAATAGTCCCCAACAGATGCTCTATTTCCCCCTGTTGGTTTGTTTGCTGTTCTGAACATGAAACTAATATATTTGTGAGATGTTTTAAAAGATTTAAATCTTTAATAGGAACCAATGTGCTTGGAGCAGAGAGTCACAGACAGGAAGTCAGACAGCGTTCAGAGATGAACTAACATGCTGTAGGTTTGAGCTGAAATATGAGATTTGTTAACAGTAAGAAAAATGTAGAATAACTCCAGAATGATGCTTTGAAATCCAACTAAACTTTGATATAACAATCTAAACCAATAAGAACGCTCCCAGCTCTCTGATTGGTCCAGCTGCACCTTTGGCTATAGCAGCATCATGTGCTTGGACCACAGTTCACCTGCTCGTAAATTAACAAATGAAACTCCATATTTGTGTGGCGTTTTTTTAAGATTTAGGGAATGATGTGAATAATTCATGCCATTGCATGCTGGGACGGCACGTTGAGCAGGTATAGAAGAAAAGAATGGCTGGAAGGGTTTTATTCATCTGAGACCGGACCAAGTTGTTGCTCGGTGATAAAATCCAGCTCAGGGCCTCAGAAACACTGACAGTTCTACACAGTCAGTGGCAGAGGAAGTCCTAATGGCATGTTAGCAGCACAGAGCAGCAGCTGCAGCAGCGAGCGTCGTCAGATAGAAGTCAGTTCTGTGTGTTCGTGCAGAGCTGGTTATTATGGCTGTAATGACAGACGAGCTGTGGACACACGTCTGTTACGTCTGCCTGATTTACAGTCGAGTGTTCACTTCTGTCTGACGAAGTGCTGAAAAATGGCCGTGAGCCGAGCAGCCGCGCTGCTGCCGATGCACGTTTTAGCCTGTCTCATAAAAGAAGTTACAGATAATAAGCCATGACAGCGAACGCATCGGCTGCTGACGGTATAGAAACACGAGTGTGGACGCAGCCAAAGATCGTTTCACTGTCATTTCTAACTGAGCTGAAACTGAAACATGTTTGTTTCTCCTGCTGGACGGGAATGCAACATGTGAGATAAAGCTTTCAACAGCTTCAGCTCCCACGAGCCCAAACTCACAGATTTAAACAGCCAAAGACAAACTACTGAAAGACATTTGAGAAACTAAAACCTGTTGATTCTTTACTTTAACAGGTTAAATAATTCATAATTCATTTACAGTGAACAAACTGTTTCCACACACTTTCATACCTTCATCTGTTTCTACGGTCTGAAGCAGGACAGTATAAAAATATACTGAAATATTTCACTAAAATTTAAAGAAAAGTCAGTGGAGTTTGGTGGAAAGATGCCTGTTTTTTATCTCTTGAGCTGCTGCTCTCACCTGAATAAAATCAACCTGCCACATGCGTCGCATGTCCATCATGTGTGTATTTTGAAAACACTGTTCGGCTAAAATACCATTTTATCCGGGAGCATTGAGATTACCTGACGCGAACGAATGGGCCCAAAAGAGGAAACGAGTGCAGCACAAAGTGTTTTGGTCTCTGTGGGATGATTCTCATTGATGATGATGTGAATCTTCTTCAGTTTGTACTTAATGTGTCAAAGCATGTAAAAACTCAACAGAGCCGCTAAGAAATGAGACGTTCCAGCAGCTCATTTACACTGTGAGACAAGAGGTTTGTGTTTCCTGGAGTGTCCGGCCTCTGCAGCTCCTCTGCAGCTCCTCTGCAGCTCTGCAGCTCCTCTGCTCACAGCTCGTCGCTCTCTGTAATCCCCCTCCATTTACTGAACACTGATCTTTACACACCGATGTCTCAACAACTCATAAAACCTGATTCCTGGCCCCCGCCTGCTCTGTCTGAGTGTGCCCCCAACACACACACACTCACACACACACACACTGTGTGTGTTTGGACAGCACAGCGGTAAGGGAGGAAACTTCAGGTCAGTGTTTTTCTGCTTTACATCAGATCTCTGGTCTCATTAAAAAACTAAACAACAAGGTGAATTCACTTTAAAACTGCATAAAACATCCAGTTTAGACCATCAGAAACCCAGTTTAGACCATCAAAACCCAGTTTAGACCAGCAGTAACCAGTTTAGACGAACAGTAACCAGTTTAAACCAGCAGTAACCAGTTTAGACCAGCAGTAACCCAGTTTAGACCAGCAGTAACCAGTTTAGACCAGCAGTAACCCAGTTTAAACCAGCAGACACCAGTTTAGACCAGCAGAAACCAGTTTAAACCAGCAGTAACCAGTTTAGACCAGCAGTAACCCAGTTTAAACCAGCAGTAACCCGTTTAGACCAGCAGTAACCCAGTTTAAACCAGCAGTAACCAGTTTAGACCAGCAGAAACCAGTTTAGACCAGCAGAGACCAGTTTAGACGAACAGTAACCAGTTTAGACCAGCAGTAACCAGTTAAGACCAGCAGAAACCAGTTTAGACCAGCAGAAACCAGTTTAGACGAACAGTAACCAGTTTAAACCAGCAGTAACCAGTTTAGACCAGCAGTAACCCAGTTTAGACCAACAGAAACCAGTTTAGACCAGCAGAAACCAGTTTAGACCAGCAGTAACCCAGTTTAGACCAGCAGTAACCCAGTTTAGACCAACAGTAACCAGTTTAGACCAACAGAAACCAGTTTAGACCAGCAGAAACCAGTTTAGACCAGCAGTAACCCAGTTTAGACCAGCAGTAACCAGTTTAGACCAACAGTAACCAGTTTAGACCAACAGTAACCAGTTTAGACCAGCAGTACACTGTGGTCTAAACTGTGGTTCTCGATACGAGCTCCACTCTGACACAGAAATCAGGAATGATAACCGACATTTGAGCCAACCATCATCATCATCATCATCATCATCATCATCATCATCGGCAACAGCCTCCAAACATTTCCTCGCTCTCCCATCAGCCCCTGGGCCGTATTATGACTTTGATTTGATTTATCAGACGAAGGCTAGCAAAGCTAAACAGCAGATCCTGCCAACATGTGACACAAACACGGATCGGTATGCTGTTAAAAGGACGCTTGGTTTGTGATAAATCTTATTAAATCCTCTGTAATCCCCTCTACACACACACACACACACACACACACACACACAGCAGACTCATGGCCATTTGAAATACTTCAGCGCAGCAGCGCTAACACGACACCACAGTGATGATGCTTCTCTGGATATATTGTTCTTCCTCTGCAGAATAAAAACTCATTCACAGGAAGTGAAATGATCCGGCCTCGAGATAAGATCACTTCAAAGCTGGATTACCGGCCAGACGTCCCAGTTTCTATGTGTGGCCGTTTAGGTCATTAATTTAATTACTAAACAAATATTATGGAACATAGAAGCTTGCTTTCACCATGCTAACACGTAGCTGCAGGGCCCTTCGGGGCCTCTGAGGGTTTGGGGTCTAAAGGAAGTTCCCCTCTCTGCGTGTTTAGTGATCCAGCTCCTCTGGCATCCGTGTTTTCAGACAAAACGTTCTAATGTCTCAAGAGTCAGTTGAATGCAGCCTTCAGGCCTCAGTTTCCCACAATGCATTGCCTGACAACCAGATGTTTCATGGTGCATTCAGATCTGATGAGCAGGTGTTGCTTCGCTGATAATTTACTGGTCACATCCAACATGCTGTTGAGGAGCACCTGAACGCACCATCACTGGGGGGGCGGGCGGGGGCTTGAATTGGGACGCTGCTGGTTCTGGGTTTGGCTGTTGACACACCTTCATCCTCTGTTCCCTGTGTTTACTGAGACCACGACCAACACACACACACACACTGTACCCATCTGTCCAAACACACACTATCCCTGTGTGTGTGTGTGTGTGTGTGTGTGTGCATGTGTGTGTGTGTGTGCGTGTGCGTGTGCGTGTGCGTGTGCGTGTGTGTGTGTGTGTGTGTGTTCTCCATTGTCCATCATAATCCTTCCTTCAATGGATGAGCTGTGTTCAACAGGCTGAGCAAACCTGACAGACAGAGAGACAGACAGACAGACAGAGACAGACAGACAGAGAGACAGACAGACAGACAGAGACAGACAGACAGAGAGACAGACAGACAGAGAGACAGAGGGACAGACAAAGAGACACAGACAGTCAGACAGACAGAGACAGACAGACAGACAGACAGAGACAGACAGAGAGACAGAGGGACAGACAGTCAGACAGACAGAGAGACAGAGGGACAGCTCTTTGCTCTTCACTGGAAGACGTATGAGAGGTGAAGGAGAGGAGGGTGGGTGAGGAAGAGGAGATACTTCAGGAGCTGGGGGCACGGTGGGGCGTATCTGACAGAGCGCTGCTTTCTGTCTGCTTAATGGGAACGCTAATGTAGCGCTCTGTCTGCTGTCTGTGTGGCAGGTTTACATTAAAGGGATCAAACACCGTTTCTGCATTCACACTGTACAAAAAGACCGAAGCCAGTTTTATTTTGAGCCTCATACATGAGAACCACACTCAGCCTCTGCGAGGCTGCGCTGAAGAGCTAACATGCTAACATGCTAACCATAGCAATGCTAGCATCCTGACGTTTGCCAGATGTAACGTTTTTTAAAATTAAATGATGTATTTGTGTTTTTAAAGATTTCGTCCTCAGCAGGAACCAATGAGCTGAGAGCCGCAGACAGGAAGTCAGACGGTATTTAGAGACGGACCAACATGTTGTTGGTTTGAGTGAAATTTGTTGACAATGAAAAAATAAAAAAATATAGAATAAAATACTGATGCATGGGATATTTTTTACAGTGTGCTGGTCTCCTCCTCTTTAGCATTGAAAGCCTCACAGTCGCTCTTTCTTCTGTCTTTCAGGTTTGCATTCAGAGGGATCAGTGGGTCACCCCCCCCCCCCCCCCCCCCCCCCTTTCCTTGTAACACACACACACACACACACACACAGCATGCAGCGTGTACTTAAGATGTCACAGGTTTGACTCCTAACAAAGTTTCAGAAACAGCCTCCTTGTTGCCTCAGACCACCAGGGCTGCGGGTTCTGGATTTAATGAAGACCGTTTTCACAAGATACACTGATGTGCTTCGGTTCATGGCGAGACCTTTTGTCACACAGCGCTCATCAGATGAAAGCGTTGAGCGATGATGCAAACGATGACAGCGTTGATGGAGTTAAGGTTAAACTTTGCACGGGCGTGTAAACCCCTCTGCGGGGACTGTCAGGCTCAGCCTCGCCTGCGTGGGACAGAAAACTGCTGCGGAGTCGACGCCCAGCTTGGTCTTATTGGCACCACATGTGAGTCAGCGGGGCTGTGTTAGTAAACACACACACACACACACACACACACACTGAGCAGCTCTAGATGTGAAATTAAATCTGTGTAACGCTGTCAAACGCCTGCTAGACAGAAGCGGAGGCATTAAAGCAGCCTCTGACGAGAATGTCAAACTCTCTCACCGTCAGCTGGAGGAAAGAGGAAGTCTCATCCGGACCGACTACACACACCAGAACACACACACACACACACACACACGCTAAAAACAGTCCTGCCCGTTGTGGTTGAAAGACGCTTCGTTCACTTTCAGAACTTTTTCATTTGACTGGATCAAAGCAGACAAGAGGAGTCATGTGGAGAGAAACAGACTCATTGATTGGCTGCTCAGCCGAAGCAGAAATATCTCGGGGTTTTGGGCTCGTGGTTAGACGGATGTTTTACTTCCTGACCAAACAATTGAGAAAATAATCACCAGATTCATCAACAAGCCGTTATCGTGCAGAGCAGTGAGGGAAAGGTGAGGACACCCATCAGGTACGGTAGCCAATCACAGCTGAGTTCTGTGTTTAATCAGATCAAAGTCACCTGCAGCCTGAAGGTGTTGGGACCGCATGCAGAGACGCAGTTAGAGGCCACGCGGAAACACAAACGGACGAGAACAGTCATGAAACGCTTCGCCGATCCACCAATCAATCAACCTTCGTACTTTGTTCCTGTCACAATAACTCAGACCACTAGAGGGCGCCGTCAGTCGCTGTAAGCGAGCGTTGTTTCTGATCACTGGCTGAAAGGCTAACGCTGTCATTGGCGTCTGTGCTGCTGATCATCAATAAGACTCTGCTTCACGTTCATCCGCCACACGTTTGCTTCCTACTTCCTGCACGCCAAACATCAGAGCCCACGAGGTGCAGAATCGACCAATACCGACGTCGTTTGTTTGGTCGTTGGGCTGATAAAAACGTGTCTTTGTGTGAGAGCAGCGATGCTCCAGCTGCTGCAGCCATGTGTTCATGTACGTCATGTACTCTGCGGTGTGTGGTCATCGCTGCTGCCGAGCAGTAAAATAAACCAAACGAAGTGAGTTTGTGTTCAGTGTGATCTTTAACGCGGCGTCAGCCTGCAGTGTTAACGCGCTGAAACGCTCCTGTCACGTGCTCCGCCCGTCACCACCAAATTAAATCGCTCTGTCAGATTCTTCCAGCAGGGAAATTCTAATAAATTCAGTTTAAAATGTAAAGACGGCAGCAAAGGACTGTGGGAAACCAGCTGTCCCAACATCAAACCGACTTCGGCTGCTTTGTTTTGCTCCCGCAGCCGTCTGTCATGTTTCCATCTGTTTTTATTGTGTTTTCATTGTTTTAACAAAGTGATTTTATGGCATGGTTTTCATTTTCAGAGCTCGTCTACAAACCAGATTTGTCTCTGGGGACAATAAAGTTTTGAGCTAAATTGAAGCTGAAGAGGCAGCTTGTCACTCCCTCTGTCTGTCTGGGTTCCCAGGCCGGGTTCTTTATAATGAGAGAGCAGATCTGCAGTCAGCCCATCTCAAAATACCGAAACGCCAAAGAGACTCTGCCGCTCGGCTCAGGTTTCAAGTTTCTGACACGCGAACGGGAATCACAGCGTCTGCAGAGTCTGACGAGACGAGGACAGAGCTCAGGGTCCACCTCGACAGGACGCAAAGACCGCCACGGTCCTGCTGTACCGTCTCTAAACCGCCTGTTTATCTGCTTCAACGCGGCGCAGAGGACTGGCCCGATCAAGCCTTTACATTCAAGTGTTCACCTGTAACCACACCCACCGGTGACATCACCGTGCACTGACCACACCCTCAGGACGTTTTTATGATTTTACAGATAATCTGATCGGAAACATCCGTGATCAATACCAGCGCTGATGTTCCTCCACATCGACATCACCTCTCCACATCCATACAGACGCTCTCTCACACACTGGGAGTGTCCCAGTACAACCAGTTTGTGCTGGGCCTGGTTTGATAGATGGAACGTGACTCCCTGTGCGGTTCAGAGACGAGCAGGGACCGCTGAGTCTGGAGGAGTCATTCAGGGACAATTACTAACGCTGAGATGGTTTACTCCTCTCTAATTCTGTCTCCTCTTTTCCTCTCGGTGTCTCTTTCCCACCGATTCCTCCCCCATTCCTCCCCCGTCACTCCCCCTCTGTTTGAACTCGCCTGTATTTAGTGAAGCCACCGCTCGCTGCCTTCCTGTCCTCCCTGATCCGTCCCAGAGGGACGACACAGAGAGGAGGGAAACACCGCAATGTCTCACTCTGAGCTTTTTTCAGCGCACCGCAAACATCACTCAGTGAGTCCTATTGGCTGATTTATGTCACATGTGGCAGTGAGGACAGACAGGTAGAGGGACACAAACCTCAGCTTGTGTTTGGACAAAATACAACTTATCAACGTGACTTTCAGTGTGGCAGACGGCGGGATGAGCACAGCTGTACTGAAGGCACTGAGGCAGATATGAGCACCTCATAATGTGGTAAATATTTAAATCAGATTTACATTACAAACTGCAGACTTCATGGCTTATTAGAGCCCTGAAACATTTTCTCAATGGACTGCATTAATGTCAAACAGGAAGGACGAACACAAGAGACTTTTCACAACTAATAACTCATAACTGACCCATAAAGAAATATTAAGTGATAAATGAAGCCATCAGTTACACATGGTCACCTTGTTCTTATCTAATATCTTAATTACCTCCATTTTTTCTTTAAATCAGCGACATATCAAACTCTTTTGTTTTCTTATTGTCAGCTGCCCTCGTGTCCAGTCTGTTCCGTCTCTCAGTGCTGTCTGACTTCCTGTCTGTGGCTGTTTTAATGGAGGCTCAGAGGAAGAAGCTCTATCAGGCTGTGAAACACTCAGAACTGGCAGCAGATTCATTCGCTGCTGGTTTGAGTCGGAACACGAAGACAAACAGAGAAAATCATCACCTTTAACCTCGGCTGTGAAATCTCTGAGTGCACGGCGGCTGTCGGGTTGCGTGCTCGCACTCGGCAGGCCTGGACACAAGCTGGGGTTGTTTACTATTGAGTGATTCATCTCTCCAGACATAGAGCATCTTTGGCGGCCGGTCGCACATCAAAGCAGAACCAAACGACGTGGTGGGACGACGGAGGCCGAAACGAGCCGCCGGGGATTCAGACGGCATTAGGCGACCATAAACACGCTATAAACACGCCAAAGCCACGTCGCAAAAAAAAGTGACGGACAGGGAGGGAGATGGTGGGGGAGAAGAGGGAGTGACGAGGAAAGAGAGAAGGAAGCCAGCAGAGGAAACCTGGGAGATGGAGGAGGAGGAAAAGACGGAGAGAAGGACAAGAATAAACAGAGAAAAAGAAGAAAGTGTAAGTCAGAGCCAAGAAACCGACGAGAAGAGGAAGAAGATGAAAAGAAAAATGTGAGTAAGAGAAAGGAAAACAGCAAAAGGAAACATGCTAATTATAGTTTATCTTCATATCAGGCCGAGGTTTTTGTCTCTCTATCAGCTGCTGAGGTCCACCGTTTCCTCTCAGTTGTCAGAAGTCAGTGAACCGGCCCCGAGCCTGCTGCAGGGTCGCTAGTTTGAGTCCCCAGACAGACCCGCCACCAGAATAGATCCAACAATGACCAGCTTATTCTGTCTGCCAGAGGAAGGAAGGGTAGATGGAGGTTAGAGGGAGCAGCAGAGAGGGACATGAAAGTGGATTGTGGAATGTCGCTAATGATGTGTTCAATTAAGTTCAATTAGCCTAATTGTCCTCTGTGTGTGGGGAGAGGCGGGGAGAAGAGGGGAAGATAAACAGGGACGGAGGAGAGGAATTTAAACAGAACGGGCGGATGGAAAGAAAGCGGCGGACAGATAGATATTGTGTTGGAGCTACTAAACGGAGGTTGACACTCCGTCTCCGCCAAGAATCCAGTCGTCCCTCGGCTCCCCTACCCGTCATCTCCGTCACCCAAAATAATTACTGAGGTCCCTGAATGCATCGGTTATTCCTAACAAAGCACAGGACCGGCTGGGTGCAAAGTATTCTCATGGCGGGCCGCGTTACATCCTAGAAAAACAACAAGGGTGGACGAGCTGCGGTGAGAAGTGGCCTTTTTACGCTAAAATAGCACCGACACTCGTGATCGGTGCTTTTCAGCCTGACTGGGCTTTTTAATTTTGGTCTCGCAGCACGTTAAAGGCCTCAGTTAGCCCAAAATGAACCCGTTCGTTTGAGATGTAAAGTGGGCCCAGGAGAACCGACAGCCTGAATGAGGACTGAGGAATGAGGATTGAGGACTGAGGAATGAGGAATGAGGAATGAGGACTGAGGAGTGAGGAATGAGGAATGAGGAGTGAGGAGTGAGGAATGAGGACTGAGGAATGAGGACTGAGAAATGAGGACTGAGGACTGAGGACTAAGGAATGAGAAATGAGGAATGAGGACTGAGGACTGAGGAATGAGGACTGAGGAATGAGGAATGAGGAATGAGGAATGAGGAATGAGGAATGAGAAATGAGGAATGAGGAATGAGGACTGAAGAAGAGGACGAAGGAATGAGGACTGAGGAATGAGGAATGAGAAATGAGAAATGAGGACTGAGGACTGAGGACTGAGGAATGGGGAATGAGGACTGAGGAATGAGGACTGAGGACTGAGGAATGGGATCAGCTCAATCCTGAGACGTTGTCACATTTGCTAACGGCGGCAACTTTTAAATCACTGAACCTGAAACTGAGGAGACTTTCTTCACTCTGATTGGCTGTCTCTGATGCCACATTCATCTTCAAACAGCACTGAATTCTGTGTTTTCCTTGAAAGGAAGCTGCTCCTCTCAGCCTGTCTGCACAGATCCAGTTCATAAAAATCTTTTTCCATCTGCTGTTCCAGACTCTCGCCTACAGAAACTCAAACTGCATCAACAGAAAATCCAGAGGAGGAAGAAGACGTCACAGTCCCGCCCACACGGCCTGACTGACAGGTGAGCTGTTGGAAAGTGCGGCGCGGGGATTTCACGACCATTAACGCTCGGCACAGGGGAGCTTTAAATCCGCCGCTCTGTCTGACTGACTGCTGCCTGTACACACCTTTCCCACCGGACCCGTTAGCTCACACAGGTGAATTTACAGGTTTTAGCTCGCTGAGTATCAATCACACACACTTCACATGACGGCGAAACATTTTCCAAAGCTCATCACAAGTGCAGAGAAATGACAGGAAGTCAAAGCCAGGAGACAAATCTGAAGAAAAACGTCTGAGGTCACGTGACGACTCGACCTCAGATACTGGAGCGTGTTTCAGTGAGCTCATGAGCTCAGGTCAGCAAACCAGCGGCTGCCTTAAAGGAAGCAGCTCCGTCCAAAAACGTGGAGCTGATGGCCAAAACATAACAAGCAGAAAGACCCAAAACTGGAGATACGAGAGCAACATTTTTCAGCCACTTTGCCAACAGGAAACCTCACAAGTGCGAGTTTCATGACTCCTCAGCGACCTGTGGGGGTCAAAGGTGACGAGACGGAGGAAGGCGACGGTTAACGCCTGACCTCCGCCTGCCGAAGTGCTGCTAAGCACGAGGACTGAACCGGATCCTCTGAGTCCTGATGGGTCCGACTCTGTTTGAGGAACACGACAGAACTACTTCCTGCCCCGCCCCCCCCCCCCCTCTCTGACTCGCTCTCTGTCGCTACCGTCTGTCAGGAGAACGTTCCAGCAGTCTGCTGCTTTAAAACACACACACACACACAGAGCAACACACACACACACACACACACACACACGCACACACACGCAGTGACACACACACACACACACAGCGACAAACACACACACAGAGAAACACACACACACACACGCAGTGACACACACACACACACAGAGCGACACACACACACACACGCAGTGACACACACACACAGAGCGACACACACACACACACACACACACGCACACACACGCAGTGACACACACACACAGAGCGACACACACACACACAGAGCAACACACACACACACAGTGACACACACGCACACACACACAATGACACACACACACATACACAGTGACACACAAATCTCCGACTTTAAGTAGATAATGAACTATTCTTTGAAACCAGCAGGAGGCAATTACAGAGGTTAGTGTGTGTGTGTGTGTGTGTGCGTGTGCGTGTGCGTGTGCGTGTGTGTATCTGCTGGGTTTGGCTGAGTGAGTACGCAGGTGGAATTAAGCAGGTGGACACACACACACACACACACACAGACCTGTCATTTTCAACAAGCTGATTTCTAACACAGCTGCATATCTGGCTTTTACACACACACACACACACACACACACACAGAACACACGTGCACACACACAGTTAGCTGTTCCCTGACACCAGTAGCACACATAAAAATGCAGATTTACACATTTACTGTCGAACTGCTGCCATTTGTTCACACACACACACACACGCACAAACACACACACACACACTACAGAGCTGTAACTATGCTTACACACCTCCAGTTATCTTGGGTACTGTCCACACACACACACACACACACACGCCGAGCAGCATGTACTCACCAGCCTCAGCGAAGGTGATGATCTCCGTCGTCTCCTGTGAGTCGCCACCTTCTCCGGCCCGGGCCGCCGCCGCCACCGTTGCTCCTCCCCCTCCTCCTCGGCCTCCCCGCCCTCGCGCCTCCTCCTCCCCCTCAATCTGCACGCTGCCGTCCTCCGCCACTCGCCCCACGTGGAGCTTGCGCAGGGCGTTGAGGAGCGCGGCGCGCGGCACGGGCCGGGTGATGTTGGGCCGGGCTTGGAGGTGCAGCATGTTCAGGATGTGCCTCTTCACCGCCTCCACCACGTCCTGCTGAGCCGCCTCCTCCTCTTGGTCATGTCCCGCCATGTCGTCCGCCGCTGCCGTGCCCCCTTCGTTTCTCCTCATCCTGGCCAGGGCGCAGGAGGGGCAGTGGGAGCTGGAGGCGGCGTCCGGCACCGGCTGGCGGTGAGGGTGGACGGTCAGAGAAAGCGGCGGAGGCTGGAGTCTGGACGCCGGGTCCGAGGACGAGCCGCAGCTCTGGACCAGGAGCAGGACGGTCCAGCTGAGCAGAGGTAACGCAGACATGACGGCAGGAGTCATCTGATTGGCCGCCGGATTGGATTTGGTGATGCTGCTGGATGCAGATGCACAGAAGGAGCCAGAAAAGATGAAGAAAGTCGAGTTTTGGCCAACAGCGTTCAGCAAAAATTCAGTCCTGGATGAAGAAAGAAAAGTCTTCCTCCGTCGTCAGCCTTCTCTCTCTCCTCTCGTCTTTGTCTCTCTTCTTTGTTGTTCTCTCCTCAGAAGTTTGGAAGCTGCAAAGTTCAGCTCGGCTCACAGTCCACCTGCGAAAAACCGGAGGGAAAAAAGCTGTAAAGAACCGAGCGAGAGGAGGACAAAAAAGAGAGAGAGAAAAAAAACTCAACGCCGAGAGAGAAAATGAGTAATCCTTATCTTTTTTGTCAGGGACAGATGGCTGGAAAATGTGGAGGCGTCACAAGAAAGAAAGAAAAGAAAAAACAACAAGAGAAGAAGAAGAAGAAGAAGAAGAAGAAACTCTGAGATGTGATGAATGGATGGTGAAAAAGCAGAGAAGGAAAAACTGTGGCGTGCAGGAGGATCCTGGTTCCCGGGGTGAAGTCGCTGCAGAGTGTGTGTTCAGAGTGTGTGTGTGTGTGTGTGTGAGAGCCAGTTTGACTAAGTTATCCCAGACGAAGGGAGTTCCTCTCTCTCTTTACCTCTTTTCCTCTCTCTCTCTCTCTCTCTGTGTTGAATGTGCTCCCTCGCTCACCAGTTGAATGGTTTTACCGGAGTGGGCTGGACTCGCTCTCTCTCTCCTCGCTCTCTTCTTTCTTTCCCTCCCTCTGCTTCTCTCTCCTCTCTCTCGCCCTGGCAGCCTCCGACCATAATTATACCTCCCTCCCTCCTCCCTCCATCCCTCTCTCTCTCTCTCCTCCACTCCAGTCTCCTCCCATCTCGCTCCGTGACTCATACCACTTCCAACTTTTACCTTCTCCCTCCCTCCTCCCTCCTTCTCTTTCTTTATTTATTTCTCCCCTCCCTCTGTTCGGCTGTTAATGGAGCAAAGCTGGGATTCCTTTATCCCTCCCTCCCTCGCTCGCTCCCTCCCTCCCTCCCACGGTCGGCTGTGAATGAGTTACGTGTTGAGGGGAAAACTCTTGGATGACTTGGATTTCGCCTGTGACTCTCCTGTCCATCTGTCTGACTGTCTGTCAGTCAGCGTGTCTGTCGGACAGTCTGGATTTGTTTAGTCTGGTTGCTGTTCAGCTCCAGTCAACATGACATCATGGTCCATGACTGTGCGGTCTCGCCTTGTCGCGTTGTGGCGAAGCGGCGGCGGAGTTTGGAATGAGCAGGAGATTCCTGCACGGGTCGACCGTTCGGATTCCTCTGGCTCGTCTTCTTCGTCTTCTTCGTTTCTGCGATAAAACGTTCTACCTTCAGGTTGTTCACGTGGTCCACGTCAGCTACCTTTCTCTCTTAAAGAAGAACCCAAATGAAACCGGAACCTTGAGCAGTTTCTCCTTGAGCAGCCTTTAACAAACACCAGCTCCCATAAGCCCTCAACTTCACCACTTAAATGCCGATTTAACTCCCTTCACCTCCCACCGCCGCCTCCTCTGTTAGCCTTCAGTAGTTTGTTCATTTTGAACGTTTCTTTCACGTTTATCTAACGTTGTGTGTCTCCGATATAAAAACATGGTTGAAACTTTGATGTGAGGGTCTTCACTGACCTAGTCCTTTTTCCAGACCTTTCTACCGAATCTACAGACTTCTTCAGGCGTCATGACGGACTCCGATCACGTGATAACAGGTGGTCCTATACGGAGGGTGGAGATGATAACCCCTGTTATCACATGACTTTCAGACAGCTTTCAGATCAGTTTATCTCTTCATGTCTTTTCTTTATGTTGCGTTCTCTGTCCTGCAGATGGCGTCGTGGAGTTGACTGAAAAAAAAACACAAAAACCTTCCAAGTCAGTTTGGGAAGCACGACCTTATTAGGTGATCATGTTATCTTTGTTATCATCATCATGAAAAGCCCCAGCTGTCCTCCCACACCTACAAGCTTCTCCAGAAACTTCATTTCCCATCAGCCCACTCTTTCCTCCTGGAAACACTGAGCGTCACTGGCACCGTTTGTCATCATGGTTGTTTTCATTGAGAAGCTATCCTCAGGGAAGATTCAAGAACGTCCACATCTTCAGCGGCGTTGTTGCACCAAATGTCATGTTTACGGGCTTCAGGAGGTCTTTAACGTGGATCTCAGGGCGTTTCTGGATTGGATTCTGTTCTGATGATTAGGGGGATTAGGGTTTTTTTAAGGGGTTCTAAAGCTCCCATTACAAAATTGGTTCTAAAATGATTCTTAGTTCCAAAGATGGTCCGTTTTACTGTAACTCAGCCAAGGCTGTAAGGGATTAACATGGATTCTTCAGGAGGTTCTAACAAGCTGCCCAATAAAAGTTTTAAAGGGTTCTTACAGGCCTGAAAATAGGCCCCAAATCTAAAGGGGTTTCTAAATTTAGAAAGGACAGAATTCGAGAGGTGATCGAATAGACAGGAACCGTATGAAGGAATGTGAGAGGTCCTGAAAAGGGAAGAGGTGAGGTCAAGGTTCTCAGGTCCAAAAGGTCTACTTGGGTTCCTGTACTCTAGTGGGATTGTAAAGGGTGCTACAGGGATTTCAAACAGGTTCTAAAGAGACACTAAAATGGTTCACTTTTAAGGAGGTCTCGGGATCTTGAAGACAGTTTTTTGGGTTCTGAAGTGGGTCTGGCTGTACAGAGTTTATAATGTTTTTGGGGGGAAGGGGGTTCAACAGGCTTCTAAATGGGAACATGGTTCAGCATAGAATTTCAAAGGGTTAGAGGGCTAAAGGGTTCCTAATGTTCTCAGCAGGTCTAGGGTCTTGAAAGGCAAACATACAGTAAGTGGTTCCACATTTGTTTTTTTTTTTTCAGGATTTAATGACTTCTAAGAAGGTTCTAAAGGGTTTCTAATGTTTGGAGGCAGTTTGGGATATTAAGAGGAACCAATGGGTCTAAAAAGATTCAAACTGGTTTCAAATATTTTAAGAGGGTTCTAGAAGGTTTTCAAAGTGGAACCAAAGTGTTCCACATGCAATTTTAAAGAGGTTTACTGGGTTCTGATGAGGTTTTAAACAATTTCTAAGGACAATCTGTGACACTGTAAAATCAAAAACTGGTTCTTGGTTTTGTTTGCAAGTCATCCCTCCTCCCCCCTCTCTCTCTCATTACATCACAGTGTCTCTCACCCCCCCTCCCTCTCTAACATGTGGTCCGTTAACGTAGAGAACCCAGAGACCAGAGTCAGGTCTGACTGTAGAGGAAGCAGAGTCGACGCAGACTTACACACCGAAGCTTCCTGTTTTAATCAGACGTCTGGGATTCTCCCTCTGCTGCTATGACATCATCACTGCAAGGGAGTGTGTGTGTGTGTGTGTGTGTGTGTGTGTGTGTGACTCGTCTGCTTGTCTACAGGTTTTTTTTTTAATAACTCCAGCTCATGCCTGTGTGAGGTCACTGCTCGCTGACTTGCCTTATAAAGGCGTTGCTGTGTGTATTATGGAAATTAACTTGTCTGCACTGGTGGCTTCTTTAAATAACTCACAACCTGTGAGTCATGAACCTGTCGTAACGCCGGCAGCAGCTCTGATGCGCTTTTTGTTTAAAGTCGCCCCCGGGGCTGAAAAACCGCATCCAAAATACATTCAGAAAGGCTGGAAAAGTACAAGGGAGCGCTTGGTTTACATGGACCTCTTCAACCCTGCCTGGTCCATCATTATGGCCTCATGTTGTTCAAAACCACAGAACTTTATTTAAAGTGATCCCAGAGTTTCCACAGATACTAAAACGTCAGGCTGAATTTTGGGGCAGTGTGTCTAAAATGATGCAGCAGACGTGCAGAATATTTCCATCTGATGGAATGATTTGAATATTTCACTCAGTGGAAACATCGTGAAGCTTCAGTGAAGAGCTGAACACAACTCACGTGTTTTTTGTTTTAACTTGAAGCTAAAACTTCAATTTCAAGATTGAAGCTGAGTTGAACTGGAAATGTAAGGAACTCTGATGAAAACTAAATGTGACCATTCAAATGAAACCAGCAACCAGAGTGAGCTGATTCGCTCAGGTGCTCAGGTGTGAGAGCCTGACTTTGTCCTGCATTCATCAGCATCAGACTGGGAGGCTGATGAAGAGTCGGGGCGTCCGGAGGGGACACGTCTTTCTGAGGGACTGCTGCCTCTGCTGTCAGCTCTGCTTCGACAGGTTTCACCTCAGAAACGTGTTCGCGCTCTTCGTCGAACTGAAGCTCAAACACTGCCGGACGTCTCAGGTGTGACTGCGTGACGGACAGGTGAACACACGCTGACGCAGGTCCAGTGCTCAGGCCTGTCACACAGCTGAATGCAGATTGAACTGCTCCACCTAGTGGACATGAGAGGAATCTCGCTCGCGTGACCTCAAAGTACCTTTACACACCTCCCACCTCCCACTTTCTTTTCTTCTCTCATTCATCTTTTTCTCTTTAGTTTATTTCCTCTTTTCTTTCCTCTCTCAGTCTCTCTCCATTTCAGTTCCTCTCTCTTGTTCTTGCTTTCTTTCTTCATGTCTGTCTATCCATCCGTCTTTTTCCTCTTCAGGTCACCATTTTCCTCCTTCCCTCCTTTCTTTCTTTCTGGTAGGTGAATGATGTCTTCCTCCTCTTCTTCATCTTCTCTCTGCAGCTTCATGAAACACTCTGTGAAGGTGCAGACTGATTTACTGCCCTGCTCTGTGTGTGTGTGTGTGTGTGTGTGTGTGTGTGTGTGTGTGTGTGTATCTTTAACCCCATCACAGCAGCACTTTCAGTGATGTGGTCGTGTCGCTCCCTTACCAATCAGATGAGGAGGAGGTGATGATGTCACTGTGGTGGGTGAGGTCAAAGGTCAGAGCTGTGGACATGTGGAACCACATTTCAGGCCGCGCTCACGAGCGCTTGGTCCAGTTCTTACTGTGTTCACCGTCACTTCCTGCCAAAAAGTGACGGAGGAGATCGAAGGCTGAGATGAAGAGCCGATGCTGTTTCTTCTTTTCTACGTCCTGAAGCCGCGCAGACGAGGTGATGAAGAGGAGCTTCACTCTCTTGCAGGCGCAGGACTAACCAACAGACCTTTCGCACTGGTGCTTTTGCACGTGAGAGTCTGCACCGCCTCCAGGAAATAGCCAGGGCCTCGCAGTCTGAGAGCGACACTGACGACAGCTCCAGGAGCTCCCTCGGAGCCGGGGTTAGTCTGTGCTGACAGGTTTTCCCCTCCGGGCTTACCATACCTGGATGCACTCTCCGCTCACGCTGTTCGTTATTAGAACCCCGTGTGCTCGACTCGACTCGACTCGACTCGACTTCGTGAAGGACTGATTGATTTCATGTGTGCAGGAAGTTATCAGGTGTTGGGAGGATAACGAAGGTTTCAGTTCCACGTCGCGTTTGTGCGTCTCTGAATTTTCTTGATATTTTTGTGTGAACTCAGGTACGACAGGACAGCGCTCTTTACCCGCCTCCAGGTAAACATGATGGATCTGGGTTGAGACGGCTGGTCGAACGGATCCTCTCAGCTCCCACGGCTTCTTCTCAGGATGGAGGAGATGAAACTCAAAAGGAATCGATCGATACGAGAATCTTCATTCCAACCCGTCACAGAACGTCGTGAATGCTGTGAGCGAGTCAGAGGTTCCCTGAGCACACGCTCTTATTTTGAAAGCAGAAAACGGAAGGAAGTATGAATGATTTTCTAAGCTGAAAACACAAAGAGGCAGAGAAGACATGAAGATGAATTTAAACTCACACACACACACACACACATTAACACACACACACACACATTAACACACACACATTAACACACACACACACACACACACACACAGCAGTTCGAGTTTTCATTTCCCTCATTCTCGTCTTCAGGCTTCGTGTGTGTTTTAGAGCATCCGGACATTTTCCAGACTCAGACCTCTGACACCTCAAACCATCTGAGATGATTCAGGGCAGCTTCCAACACACACACACACTCACACACACACACACACACACACACACACGCGCGCGCGCACACACAGATATAAAACACATATGACTCTACATGTAGAACAAACTGTGTGAATAAAGAACCCGAACAGGCTGAAACCCTGTGAGTCAAATATCTGTGTGTGACACTCATCTGCTGTTAACCTCTCTCTCCCTCTCTCTCCCCTCTCTCTCCCTCTCTCTCCCTCTTTCTCTCTCCCCTCTCTCTCTCTCTCCCCCTCTCTCTCCCTCTTTCTCTCTCCCCTCTCTGCCCCTCTCTCTCCCTCTCTCTCTCCCCTCTCTCTCCCTCTCTCTCCCCATCTCTCTCTCCCCCTCTCTCCCCTCTCTCTCCCTGTGTCTCTCGGTGTCTCTCTCTCTCCCTCTTTCTCTCTCCCCTCTCTCTCCCTCTCTCTCTCCCCTCTCTCTCCCACCTCTCTCCTTCTTTCTCTCCCCCCCTCTCTCCCCCTCTCTCCCCTCTCTCTCCCTGTGTCTCTCGGTGTCTCTCTCTCTCCCTCTTTCTCTCCCCCCTCTCTCCCTCTCTCTCCCCGCTCTCCCCTCTCTCTCTCCCCTCTCTCTCCTCTCTCTCTCTCTCTCTCCCACCCCCCACCCCCCCCCTCTCCCCCTCTCTGGTTCCTGGCAGTGTCACTGTGTCAGATTCGAAGTATTTGGCAGCAAACCAGCATCATGACCTTTATTGTGAAGGAGCTGCTGCGTGTTTGAATGGTCATACTAAACATGTTACAAACTAAACGAGGTTAGAATAAAAATCTGACCTTAAAGTCCATTTAGTTTCAGTCCCAGCACATGATCCGTCCTGCAGAGAGTCGTAATGTTTTGTTCATAGTCGGTGATCATTATGTGTCAGACAGCAGGCACCGGAGCGCTACCTGCTACCTGCTGATGCATTCAATGACACTGCAGCATGTAAGACGTACAGGTTCGCTGCTGAACATCAAATTCTTGACATGTCGACATGTCAATGATTGAAATCATTGACATGTCGGCTATTTTATGTGATTTTCTTTTGTTGTAGCAGCGTACTGATCCAGCACGAAACATCCGAACAGGTTCATCTCTGCCGGGACCGACGGCCGGACTCCCATTAGCCTCCTGCATCAGATCTGGATCCAGCTTTAAAGGGCAGAGCACAAAGTAACAGTTACTTGGATGTAACTGTTCATTATTGGAGTCAGTTACTTTCATCTTGATCCTGATTGATCGCTGGCTGTTGGGATGCGGGGACGCCTCCTCAGACCTGTTTTCCTCGTCCCCTTGTCGGTGTCCTTCCTGTACTGAGGGGCACTGTGGGGATCCTGGTGAAGCTTTGGATGGAGCTGCAGGTTCAGGTTGGGGAACAGGTCCGGGTAACTTCTCTTTCTCACTTACAGGCTCGTTTAGAGGAGACTCTGCTCTGCTCCATACGTCCTGTTGATTGATGATTGATGCAGATTGCGCACAAAAATCTCTCAGTGGCTCCGGCGTGTGATGCAACATCCTCAGAGCTGCACTTTGTGCCTTTTAAGGGCCTGAAATGTTGAAAAGACATAAATCTGCGAAGAATTTTTTTCAGTAAATCAACAAGTTTCACTGTTTATCTAAGTGCTCTTATTCAGTTCTCAGTAAGCTTTGTGAGATACAGTCAGGTCAGGATCACGTGCACAGCTGGTGACTCACTAAACTGTGTTTATTAAAGGAATCGGGGTCGCTGCTTCTCAGGAATTTATACAATCTGTTTGATTTTTATTTGTTCCAGCTGATGCTCACATAAGTAATTTAACATGTGACTGTGTCTCCGCTCAGTTTACAGTCATTTCCATTTAAAAAGTCAGTAAAACACTTTACATTAGTTTAACAGTGTAAGTCAAACAGACTGCACATTAAAATATAAGAGAGTTATGTGTTTCAGTGAAAACCCTGCACACTAAAAAACATCCGACACGACGGCAGCAGACGCGTTAAAGACAGAGCGCCGGCGAGCGTCTGAGGGTCGAAGCCGCTCGCTGTGATTTTAATGGGTCTCAGATATTAACGAACACCTCGTCAGCGGCTGGGATGAATGTTTTCGCTGATGACGCCCTCCTTGTTGTCTCTGGACACAAAGGTTCCTGCTGCTTTTGTGCTGATAACAGTCGCTGATAAAGAGGGGTCCTGGAATTACCTGCACTCTGATTATTAGTTAAAGGATAACTTTCGTTTTTTACAACCTGGACCTTATTTGTAGCATTAAATACGACCATTTACTCCCCCAGACAACTTTGGTGGCATTTGGAGTCGTTTTGAAGAAATTAGCCCCAGAGGAGCGGCGCGTATATCCGTATAATGCGAGTACTCGGGGCATCCATGCAGCCTCTATATAACGCATAATCTGCAGAAACTCGTTCATATTCCAATATTTTGTTCTGATATGCTGCTGCTATTCCCCTCTGAGCCGGCTCCAAATGCCACCAAAGTTGTCTGGGGGAGTAAATGGTTGTATTTAATGCTACAAATAAGGTCCAGGTTGTAAAAAACTAAAGTTATCCTTTAATGTCCTTTTCCAAAGAAAGTGTGACTGTGGAAATTATTATTATATTGAAATTATCAAGACAACCAGCAAACATGGAAGAAGTGTTGGAGGTGTCTGTGGATCAGATAAATGGAAATGGTAAAGTTACTAAAAGTAGTTAGTTAGTTTATTTGCTTCAAACCAGTTCATGGAAAGGTTAGTCATATTTTTCAGGATTATTTCAGGGTGGTCTCAAACTTTGGATGAAATCACATCTTTTAATTTGTTTAATAGAGACATGGGCTGTTTGGGGCAGTATGATTACACTTCAACGTCTCACAGTATTATTTCTGTCCACACACACCAGGCAGAACGTCAGGTAGACCCTTTCAGCTCCGCAGACTCTCATTTGAGATCAGTTCCCATCAGCCTCATCTCACCTGGACTTACAGAACCCTCCATACCCAAACACCTGCGACTCACTGCAACTCGTGTTCTCTCTGCTCATTTCAGTGCATTCAGAGACGAGGCTGTCTCTCCGCGGCTCTTCCACTGTTGAGGCGGTCGAGTCAAAGGTCCCGGTTTTCCCAGCACGCTCTCGGCCCCGTCGCGGTCCGAACGCCCACCTCGGCGGATTAGCCGGACCGTCAGAGAGCTCCACGCCCACCATGACTCTGCAGGACGGCGAATACACACTCACTGAGCCTCTGCCGTGTCACCGCACTTCATCATCGTAATCACCGTTATCAGCGCCGCGTGCACGAGCGCCTTCGTCCTCTCGGCGCTGACGCAGTTCTCAGAAACGGCACTTGTTGGTGAAGAGGGAGAAGTGTTGAGAAAGCTCCTGACCACAGCGCAGATTCAGGCCAAACCGCCGTATGCGATCTGTCCAAACATGACAGGGAGCTGGGGAAGTGATGTGAGAAACAGAGAGGGCGGAGGAGGGAAAGATAGTTAGGAAACCATGAGGAGGAGGAGGAGGATGTGGTTTCACAGCTGAGGACACAGAATCTGCTTCAGTCTCTGAGAAGAAGCTGGAGAAGCTCGTCAGCAGGTCTGATCTGATCTGATGTCAGTGAACTGTCTTTTCACAGACAGCTGATCTAAAGACGAGCGTAACGGGCTGTGCATGAACGCGTCTGACTGCAGCTTCAGTCTGCAGCTTCAGACTGCAGCTTCAGTCTCCAGCTTCAGTCTGCAGCTTCAGTCTGTAGCTTCAGTCTCCAGCTTCAGTCTGCAGCTTCAGTCTGTAGCTTTAGTCTCCAGCTTCAGTCTGTAGCTTCAGTCTGCAGCTTCAGTCTGCATAAACTGAGGTTTGTTGGCGTCTTCCTGAATTCATCCAACACGTTCGAACTTTAGCTTCAGTTTTCTGAGCTGCAGATGAAATATCGCCTCCCCGGAGCAAGGCTGATGTAAACAGTGACGCACAACAGGTTTCCCTCAGCGCCTCTTCTTCTTCTGCTCATCGCTTCATCACACACACACACACACACACACACACACAGCGCGATGACTCACTGCAGGTATGGTCCACCTGTCTCTGTGATCTCGGCTGGCATCGATCGGCCGTCTTCACCTGTCAGCTCCCTCACATCTGCTCTTTCTTTTCCTTCATAGTTTCTCTTTTACTGCTCATTTGTCCGTCCACTGACCCGTCTCTCTGTCTCTGTCTCTCTCTGTCTCTGTCTGTCTCTCTCTGTCTGTCCCTCTCTGTCTCTCTGTCTCTGTGTCTCTCTCTCTGTCTGTCTCTCTCTCTCTGTCCCTCTCTCTGTCTGTCTCTGTCTGTCTCTCTCTGTCTCTGTCTGTCTGTCTGTCTCTCTGTCTGTCTCTGTCTGTCTCTCTCTCTCTGTCCCTCTCTCTGTCTGTCTCTGTCTGTCTCTCTCTCTCTGTCCCTCTCTCTGTCTGTCTCTGTCTGTCTCTCTGTCTCTCTTGTTCTTGTGTTTTCTTTTTTTGAATCCTTCTTTTCCTTCTGTCCTCTCTCCATCGCTACCTCTTCCTGTTTCTCTTCGTTGCCTCCCCACCTCTGTCTCCCTGTCCTTCCCTCCCCGTTGTCCTCTCTCTTCGTGTATCCGTCCTCTTCCTCACACACCTCTACAGACGATGGAGAGATCACTTCTTTGGATCTGAAGCTCTTTTTGTCATCAGTTTTTCTCTTTTACTCACTTTGTGAATCATCGCTCTCCAGAGTGTGTGTTTGTGTGTTAATGTTTGACTTCTCTCTCTCTGAAGACGTTTGAGTGCTTTATGTAACCGGCACACACACACACACACACACACGCACACACACACACACACAGTAAGCTCAGGTGTTAGTTGTGTCTATAAGGAGTCGGAGATTCAGGCCTTAAAGGTTCAAAGCTTCATTGTTGATCTCTGGCTCAGAGGGTGATGACGTCTCTCTCTCTCTCACACACACACACACACACAGGTTTTCATTGAGCCTCTGACTCAAAGGAGAAAGTTTAGTCGCCGTCGACTCGCCATCGATCGCTCGCTTCAATCTGAGATCTGCAGCAAAGAGCAGAAACCTTCGTGTCCACCTTCAGTTCTCTCCTTCCTGGTGTCACAGTCAGTGTTGAGTAATGTAATCACCTTTTTCAGCAATGAGTTGTGTGAGGGATTGCAAGAAGAACTTCGGTGGCCTAATTACAGTCACTTGGTGTTTGGGGGTCAGCTTGTTCTTACTGGTAGTCTGATGGAGGTCTGATGTCCTTCTGGTCTTTGCGGGCAGCAGACAGAACTATAGAGCACCTGCTAGCCCGTCATCGGGGCTTAGCCTCCTTAAAAAACGCTCACTTCACCTGTTCTCTCCTGTTAGCGAGCGTGCTAACACTACTAGCGGGAGGCTACATTCTCTGTGAGCACTGTGAGGGCATGACTTGACGTAGGGGCTAATGCTAAGCTAGCTGTTGGTCAGTAAGCTGCTCTGAATGCAGACTGGCTGCTTTGAAGCTGTTTAAATGCACTTTTAGAAAGAGTTGAGCTCAGGAACAAAAGTACTGTAACAAATCACTTTTGTAATAGTAATTAGTGAAGTAATGTCATTACTTTTTAATTGGTAGCCAAATATGCAGCGTGTGTGAATGATTCCAGTTTCCCCAATAAAGAGAAAAAATATCTGGACTGGAAAAAAGGTTAAAGAGTTAAAATCAGTGTTAGACATTAAAGTTCACGCACACAGACTCAAACACAGGAGGCGCTCCAGGACGCCGCTCGTCGTTCATGAAACCATGGCTCCACCCACCGTGACTCAAAAGCCGGCGTGTCGCGCACCAGTTGAGAACGGTTCAAGTCAAGCAGCTGCTTTCGATGAAGCAGACGTACACAGTTGTTTTCGACTCCGCTCGACTGTGAAAACCAAAGAAAATGTGATGGTCAACTGCTCCCCGATGACAGAACGGTAAGCAGCTACCAGGACACGAAGAAGAAAACCATCATCGTCCTGATGGAAACGAGCATTGTTTACTCAAATAACATCATGGCCGCACTGCGTTCTGGTCCGTGTCCTGTTCCCACATCTTCTGCTGTGCTCTGTTTTTATAATTATTAAATGTTGGTACGAAAAGAAGCCTTTGGATGTTTTTTGCAATCAGGTCGGATATACTGACGAAGAAGAGGAGTGTAGCTGAGCAGAGCACGAAGACGTGTTTGGGGATCTGAAAAAGACGTGACCTGAGCTGACTGCAGGTGTGTCTGTGTGTCCAAACATCTGCTTTGAGCTCCTAATCCTCCTCCTCATCCCGGCTCAGCCCTCTGGGTGGACTCGCATACTTTCTTAAATAGTTTTACTTGTGGAGAAAAAGGAACCAGGCTGGCTGAGCTGCTCTCTGAGGAAGAGTTCATCATTAAATCTGTCGTCTTTTCAGAGGGGCTGTCTCCAGCTGTTTGCCCGTCGCAACAGTCCAGTGCTCCGCGCCGCATGGCAGCTTTCACGTTGAAGGGATGTGTTCGCCCTCAAAGCTGCGCCCCCCGACAGCTACAATGTGTTTTAATAGCTCTTTAAATAAAGTTGATACAAACTGACATTTCATCCATCGACAGGAGAGAAACTACAGCGTCGCTCATTTGTTTGAACACTTCAAACGACCTCCGTTTACAGTTTCCTGACAAGCCGCCCTCGTGGTCAGATGAATGAAAAGTCTGTTTTCTCTCAGCGGAAAAGATGGAGGGGGAGGAGGGCGCCGGGTTCAGAGGGTCAGGGTCTGCGCCCTCGCCTACAGGGCGTCATCAAACCTGGGGTGTTCACCAGCTCCTCAGGTAACATGTCAGATGTGGCTCAGAGCCAAACATCTGTGGATGAAGGAGGGCGTCTTCATCAAAACATCAGCAAAAACAGAAGGAGGAGGCTGCCGAGAAGCAGTGAGACAAAAGACGAAGAGCGTTAATGAGGACGAAGACAAATGTGTCAACATCACAGATCTGTTTACTGCAGCAGGAGAGAAGAGCAGGAGGAGGAGCAGGGAGAGGAGCCGGAGGAGGAGCAGGTAGAGGACCAGGGAGAGGAGCAGGAGGAGGAGCAGGAAGTACTATTTTATGAAATACTTTGAAAGGATCTCTGATCATGGAGGAGTCAGTCAGGAGCGAGGGGGTCCTCTGGTCCACTTGTCCTCAGCACCTCTGCCCTGTTTTCGGGGGATTAGTCCAGTTTGCATATTTAAGGGAACTGGTGGATGGTGGACTGGTGAGTGGTGTTCAACCAGGACTTTAGGCTTTAATGGAGGTCCCCAGGTGATCCTCAGCTGGTCCCCAGGTGGTCCCCAGGTGGTCCTCAGCTGGTCCTCAGGTGGTTCCCAGCTGGTCCTCAGCTGGTCCTCAGGGGGTCCTCAGGTGGTCCCCAGCTGGTCCTCAGCTGGTCCCCAGGTGATCCTCAGGTGGTCCCCAGGTGATCCTCAGCTGGTCCTCAGCTGGTCCTCAGCTGGTCCCCAGGTGATCCCCAGGTGGTCCCCAGGTGATCCCCAGGTGGTCCCCAGGTGATCCTCAGCTGGTCCTCAGCTGGTCCCCAGGTGGTCTTCAGGAAACCCCTGACAGTTTTATCTCTGGCTCTGAGAAAAAGACAAACAGCGTAGATGAAGTCTGTTTGTGTAATAATCCGTCGTGACGCTCGTCAGACTTGATGTTTGATCAGTGAGATCAACGACGTGTGTGTAGAACATGTGTCTGTGTGTGTGTGTGTGTGTGTGTGTGCGTGTATTTGTGTGCGTGTATTCGTATGTGTGTGTATGTGTGTGTGTGTGTATTTGTGTGTGTGGTTGTGTGTGTGTGTGTGTGTGATCACACAGACAGACAGGTTATATAAATGAGACGTTTTTGTTTGTGTGTCTTAGAGGGACCTGGGTCTCCGTTGTTGCCTCTAATTGCTGTTTTGCACAAACAGTCTCTGGTGGAAACTCAGCATTTTGACCCACGTTTGGTTTCTCTGTTTAATTCTTGCTCCTATTTATACTCTGAGTTCTTCAAACATGTCAGCTCTGGATCCAGACACTCACAGGTTTCAGTGCTACCGACACAGAGAAACCACAGCGGCCCGGTGTCGCCGCCTCTGCTGCACATTATTCTCTCCACATTTCTCTGTTCGATGGCTGCATGCGTTGAATTATTCATCCTCACATGTAATTTGAGCAGTGTTTACGTAATATTATGTATTTTTGATGAGTTTATTTCACACCGAGGCTTTCGTCTCTTGACTTTGTGTGAAACAAATGAAATATTTTGCAGAGTGTTTGTCTTCACTGCAGTTTGTGTGTGTATCAGATTATCTTTGATCATGAAGCGTGAATGATCTGAATACATTTAGAGGAACTGTCATCCTGAAACTGCTCTGAAACACAAATCATCACAAATTAATTTGGAGAATAAAGGCGCTTCAATCAATAACAGTGTTGAATTATTGACTTGAGATGAGACGGTAATCACCACTCTCAGGTCTGCGCGCTAAATATATGACCACAGCCAACAGGGGGGGTTATGTCACTGGGTTATATAAGCTTCTATGTGCTGCTAGCTGGAGTTTGTTACCTCTCTGGTTCCCTGTTTCCAGTCTTTATGCTAAGCTCAGCTAATTGGCTTGTGGCTGTAGCTTCACATTCACCGTACAGACACAAACACATGGTTCCCTGCTGGAAACTGAGGAGGTGACGGAGTTCAGGCATCTCAGGGTCTTGAGGGTGAAGTGGAGCGGCATCAGCGGTGATGCAGGAGTTCCAGCTCTGGATTTAAGAACGCGTGTTGCAGATCTCATGAGCTTTGACTGAAGGACTCAATACAAGCAGCTGAAATGAGCTTCCTCTGTAGGTGGTCTGGCCTCAGTCTGAAGGATCAGGAGTGAGCTCAGAGTGGAGGTTCTCCACCTTGTCAGGTGTCAGGTTCAGATCAGGGCGCCTCCCTTTGGTCCAGTCCAGCTGTGCAGACGTCACGTGGAACTGAAGTTTATCTGCCTGGAAGCTTTTAGCCGTACACCTTTAGCAACACGTGCTGAGGGTTAGCACAACGAGCAGAACGGAGTGCAGGTCAGTTGCACCGAAACGCCGGAGCTGGATGACCCGCCTGCGTCCGTCAAACCAGTTGTTTGCAGCGACGGACGGAGGACAGCGTGGCGGTGTCGTTCCATCAGTACGTGAATGCAAACACAGTCAACGTGTTCATTTTACTGCTTAAAGTGCAGCTTTGAATATTTAATCACAGCTAAGGTGGAGCTAACTGAAACGCTCATTTGTTATTAATGTAAAGCCTGAGAGATGTTCTCACTTTCACTTCCTGTCGGGACCTGTTGCCTTTTAGCAAAGGGTTTGAAATGTTCCTTGTGTTTACACGCCGCCCTTTATAAAACCTCTTTATAAAACCTCTTTGTCAAAAACTACAATAATGAATCAGAAATGAGTGAAATGCTTTCTGCCTTCTCCTGCGTGTGATTCTGTTCCAGTCCTGCAGCTGCTCGGTGCTGCAGACTAACGGAAACCAGACGATCAGTGACATGAACACACAGCTCGTCTCTCTCCACGGAGGGAAAGTCACACGTCGTCTCAAGTTGCTTTTTATTGTCGTTTTATGTGATTATTCGGACGTCTGTGTGTGTCGTCGCTCCTCTCTGCTCTCCGTCAAACCAGCAGCTTCTTTTCTTCTCGCATCGCTTCTCTGATTTTTCCTCTCCTCGCCGTTTCCTGTTTCCTCTTGTTCACTGTGTCAAAGCAAAGCAAGCTGAGTGACGAAGAGCAGGCGAGGAACGACGAGATCCTCTTTAATGTAAAGGCAGGTGAACAGAAACATCTGTGTGTGTGTGTGTGTGTGTGTGTGTGTGTGTGTGTGCGTGTGTGTGTGTGTCAGCCCCCCCCCTGACCACAGTGAGGTCGCCCCTTTAATCCTGGTCTTTGATGACTTTGTACAGATCAAACAGGACACAGCAGCTACACTGTGGATCACACTTTTACTGACGCTGAGCCATTAGTGTGTGTGTGTCAGAGCATGTGTGTGTGTGTGTGTGTGTGTGAGTTGGTGGGGGTTATACAGGGACAACCTGAAGAGAGAAGGATTTTTACTACAGCACAAACGCTTCGTCTTAATCAAACATTTAAAGAAACAGTTTGCAAACGTCTTCATGTTCAGACAATCCAGAGATACTGTGGGTTCAGGGTGTGTGTAGCCTAGCTTAGCACAAAGACTGGGAGCAGGGGGAAACTGCTAGCGTGGCTCCACATTTCAGGTCCAGAGTCTGATTTACATGTTGAATCTCATCTGACTCGTCTGCATGTTTTCCTGATTTTTCAGATTCATTTTACTTCCTGTCCGTGTGTGTGTGATGAATAACCCCCTTTGAAGCGCTCTGATCACAGATTGAACGGTTTAACACAGATGTTGAGAACACACGTGAGGTCACGAGGTCGCACACACGTACGCACACACCTGGACTGACATCAGTCTGCGACCACAACAAGGTGTCGGCTGCAGTCACTTTCTTTCATGACTCAGCAGAGATCAAACACACGTTTCCCACACACACGCATCTGATCTGTGCTTTGATGACTCGACACACATCAGACAACACTCACTCACACACACACACACACACACTGCTACACAGAGAGAAGTCCTGACATCACTTCCTGTCTGGCCTCTGTTTCAATTTCTTTCATTTGCATCTCTGAAAGAGTGAAACAGTAACTGTCCCTCAGAGTGGACAAACAGTGTGTGTGGAGCTCCCCAAGGCTTCGTCACTGGGCCTCTTTAATTCATGTTCACATACTTTCTTTAAACCAAATAACGCTAAACATCAAAGTCAACTATCATAAAGCAGATGACACCTAAGTTAACAATGCCCGGGTTACAGGTGCTCCAGCTCAACAGACACACCTGAAGTGATCGTCAGCGCTCAGTGTGAATCTCTGACTTTAAAAACCAAAAACCAGCTCGGAGCTCAAAGACTAAGATCCTGACACCATGATCCACCACCCAGCACCTCCAACACTCACTGATGGACATGTTATACCTGAACATGTTTCACTGTTTCACAGAAGGCCGTGTGCATGGACACAGATCTGATTGTGAAAAGAAGGATTCTGGGGTGCTGATCAGAAGTTCTGGTCTCACTGAGGCCGGTTCAGTCCAATCTCATGTCATTCAGGGCGGCAGCAGGTTGGTCTGTGTTGGCCTCCGGCTCAGAAACCAAGTACAGTTCATTTGGTTTGGGTTCTGTCTCCACAGACAGTTTAGAAATAATGATAAATAATTTTCAAGGACATTTTACCAGCAATGAGTGAGACAAAACCAGTAAAACCTACTGCAGAATCAGAGCGACGTAATATTCCAGTGACAACATCTGTTAATATTCATATACAGTATGCAATAGGAGGAGGACCACCTTAAAACTAAGACCATCTTAAGCAATATAAAGAAATAAATAAGTCAGAAACAAGTAAACACACACACATCATTCTGACGGTCAGGACTGTGGGACATGAAAGCATGACGTCATCATTCAGAAGGACTTTTCCACGTTAATGATGACCATAAAAGGAGTTACCACACATCCAGGAAGTGTGTGTGTGTATGTGTGTATGTGTGTGCGTGTGTTTTTTTCCAACACCTGTAAAATCCTCCAGCAGTGATTAGTCAGCACTGAACGCCCAGTGAGCTGTTTGTCCTGGCTCAGTGTGTGTGTGTGTGTGTGTGTGTGTGTGTGTGTGTGTGTCAGCAGTGGTTGCAACAGTAAACACACACAGTGGCAGACCCACAGGAGATGATTCAGCAGATACTCCTGTTTGAGGTGGGCTGCTTCATTACAACACACACACACACACACACACACACACATTACTAATGCAGTAACATACTGAAATAAACAGCACACACCTACACATGAAAACACACCTCTACACACACATGCGCACACACACACACCTGTCCAGTCTTAATGAGGCCCTTTAAAATATAAATACTGCTACTGTGGTGGCATCTGGTTGCTGTAATACTGACACACACACACACACACACACACACACACAGGACCAGGCTTGCCACACTACATGTTAATGGTACATTATCTGCATTTTATAGCTTTTCTGGTTTTGCCGACCCTCTTTACACAAGCCAGCATTCACCCACACTTTCAAACACTGGTTGCAGAGGCTACAGTGCAGGCGCTCAAACACTGTGCAGGCATCTCTGGGTGTCTGTAATATTAAGTCTGCAGGAGCCAGATTGAACCTCCGACCTTCTGATTAGTGGACGACGGCGCTCCCCCCCCGAGCCACAGCTGCCTCACAGCTCTGTGAATGTCATCACCACAATGTGCCCGCTGCTGTTTGATAAGCAGAACATACTCATCTGTCTCTCAGCCTGGAGGGTATGAAGCGCGTGAAACATGTTGTGTTCATGTTAAACCTCAACATTAAATTTGTCAGCGTTCTACCACACAGCTCGACTGGAGGGATGAAAACATTCTTCCAACAGACATTTGGCGTCTTGATTTCTAATAAGCTGCTCCAAAATCTCACATAGGTGTTGAGCCAACCACAGGACTTAACCACTTTATTGTCTTAGAAAACCCCAAGAACCACCCAAAAGACTTCTAGAACCTCCTCGATAACAATGAGAACTACCTAAAGGACCTCTTAAACCTCTCTCGCTACCTAAAGAACCAACCAAGGACCTCAAGAAACACCTCAAAAACCCCTAGAACCGCCTCAGTAACCACTAGATTCACCTAGAAGATGCCTGTAATCCACTCAGTGACCATCAGAAGCTTCTTTAACACAACTAAAATGTCCTCAATCACCATTAGTGTCCATTAGTATTGGCCACAGGGACCACCTACGGATCCATTAAACCTCTTCACTGACCACTAAAACTTCCTAAAAGACCACTAGAGAATCCTCAATGGTTACTAGAACCATTTAAAGAACCTCCTTAATGACAGTTTGAACAAGAGATTAAGATTTTGTGTGGAACCTACTTGACACTGACCATTAGGAACCATGTAAAGGACCCCTAGAACCTCTTCATTGACCACCAGATTCACCTAAAAGTAAAACCGTAGAAGTACAATGACCAGAAGATCTTAAAGGACCTCTAAAACCCAGTTATCCGATGCCTAACAGACCACTAGAACTTCCTCAGTGACAACTATAACTTCCTAAAGGACCACTAGAACTACCTGCAGGAATAGTAAAACCTCCTCTTTGACCACAAGACCCACCTAAAAGACTTGTAGAATCTCCTAAATGACCACTAGAAGCACTGCTGAAGGACTGCTGGAAGTTATTGACCACTAAATCCACCAATAGAAGAGAGGAATAACAAAGTGCCTTTGAGATGACGTTAAAGTACCACTTTGTACCAAATCCTGCTGTCTCACCAAGTCAATACGCGATGTCTTACAGGTAGGAGCACAAGTCACTGCTGCCCTCTGGTGGTCGGGAGTATTAATAACTCCTATCACCACAGAGATAATGAGAAGCGTGACAGATAAACTCTGACGTTGTCACTAAGCACTAAAATATTAAAGCTATATGTGTGCAACTAAAAGTAATGCAAAGCTCCATTGTAACTAGTTACTTTTATGTGTAGCAATTTGTAAACAAATCCAATTACCTTTGACAGAAGTAACTAGTATCTGTAACTATTTTCAATACTGTGCACAATACGGGTCATTTATGACGCTAACTGCCACTGAGGACTGTTACACAGTAGGGGGCGCTGTTACAGGTCTTGTGAAACAGAACAAAATCCACAGGAAATCGGAAGGATGGCGTTTTTAGTGGCAACGACACAGCAGGGCGTGAACTGCACGAGCGTAACGCTGGAAAACGTTTCCACAAAGAGGTCTGACCAGGATTCTGGATCTGATCAGCTGATGGAATTAATACTGAAATGAGAAACAAAGCAAAACAGAGAGAAATGGTAGCGTTCACTCAATTAATGACACTAAGAAAACAATTAATACACATAAAATAGATTTTTAAAAATGAAATTGCACCCTTTGAGGCAAAATTAGATCAGATCCAGCTGGTTCAAGTCTATAGCCGCTGGGTGTCGGCACACTTGGCTCTGTTCCTGTAAAGGAGGATCGAATGTGACCTGGATCCGGCTCAGAGCTGTCAGATTCAGGTCGGTTTTGAAGGCCTTTATGCTGATTTGATTCGATTTGGACTCCATTCAGCACCAGTCAGAGCAGCTCTGGCCCCCGCGGTGGCTCCGGTAATCTGGAGGGGATGCTAGATCCATGTTTTAAATCCTGGCTACAGCCCTGCTGATGGGAAACAGGGGACACGTCTTCCCGATTTGTGGACGATGAAAACAAAACGAGGTTTGAAAACACTGCATTTCGACTGACACTGCAGACAGCATGAATTTGTAAAAAGGCTTTGGGTTTGTGTTTGAGCTGCTCGGCGCTCACTGCCGATGTGTGAAAGCGTGGAGCTGCCTGCTCCGTCGACGCTCCCCGGATGAATAAAGGTTAAAGGAAGGCTGAATGCAGCGGGAGGTCCTGTGCACGCGCAGCGCAGCGGGGATTTCCAGGGATGTGAGCAAATTTTCTGCTTCATAACTGCGAGCGCTGCCGCAGCGGAAACGGCCGAATTGGATTTAAAACCTCAAACATTTTATGAGTCCACAAAGTCGGTCTCCATTTCACGCTCGGCGGAGGAGCTCAAAGTTTCTGTGTCCGCGTGACGTCACGGGTTAGAGAGCGGCGGCTCAGAGAAACTCATCAGCGCAGGAACCACACATGGCTGCCTTTAACTGGGAAACTGTAACCGCTGTTTGTGCTGCTTTTCAGGTTTAGGTTTAATTTAAGGTTTCCACGTTCGTAAGCTCTTTTGCTTTATGTGAGGTCCAATAAAACACTGAAGCACTCCAGCCAAAGGTTGAAGAGGCAGGTTTTTACAGCAGCGCTGGGGAAACGTCTGAACATCGGGAGTAAAGATAAGAAACGATCTGCATGTAAGAGCCTGATGAGACGAGGAGCTCAGCGTGAAACCCAGCAACCCTTCCACACACTGCACCCCCTGTACGAGGAGGCCGACAGACCGAAAACTGCCTCAAAGAGAAAAGACTCTTCTCACGGTCAGAGGGCGGGCTGAGATGAAGCTCCTCACCTGCTGACCAATCACTGAGAAGCGTGAGCGTGACTGTTCTGATTGGCTCTCCTGAAAGCAGGTTGCTGTTGCTGTTGGATGGTCTGACAAGCACTGTGAAGCATACTGAGGCCTTTAGGAGCTACAGATGCAGAGTTACAGTAAAAAGTATGGGCCATTAAAACCTAAAGAGTCCATCCTCTGAGGAGCAGGAATGGGATCAGGAAATTTAATAGGAAAAGTGTATTTTGATATTTTTTATGTGCACAAGTGGAAAATCTGACACGGTGGTGATGGAGGAAAGGCCACTGGGGTCACGACGTCGCCCCTTAGACCCACCTCAAGCCATTTTTGCATGTCGTAGGTGCTGATTCTTCAGGTGCTCAGATGAAGGTTGGGTTGAAGTTGTGAACATGTGGTAATAATGCTGTTCTGTGGCAGTGTGAGGAGAATAAAGCCCAGTTTTAACTGGGAGCTAACCCTGTCTCACCTGTGATGCCGGTTTACCTGCATCAAGCTGAAAAAGTTGCCCACGTCTGCCCAGATGTTAGCATGATCTAAGATGAGAGGAGAGTATTTCTGTTCAGCCGGGGTGTCCTCAGTTCATCATTCCCTTCATCTCCCCAAAACTCATCAGAAGTGGTCCAGTAGCTTTTACAGTGATGCATAATGTAAACGAAGCAGCTTTTTGAGTCGAACCAGCAGCTCTAAAGGCCTCTCCACCCCATACAGCTTAATTTAAACATGCCTTCCAACCACCGCCAGAAAAAGCTGTAATGCATTATGTAGATCAAATGAATGTTTTGGGACATCGCGCTCCCGTGGTTTGACTTTTATGTGTTTATACCTCATCCCTCGATCGAGCTGGTCTGAGAGCTGCCGTGGAGAGTTTGAAGCGGAGTGCAGACGAGACGATAGGATTAAAAGCAGATAGACGCGTGTTCTCCGTCCTCGGGCTGGACGACGGCGGGCTGAACTCTTCCTGAAGTGACACAGAGGCGGAGAATCCTCAGCTGATCCCTGCTGGACCACTTTAAAAGGCGGCTGGAGGAGCAGCCTCCTCCGGATGGGGTGTTGGTTGGCGACTTTTCATCGCTAACCCCCATGCACCCAGATTCCTGCAATTTTCCACCTGCGAGAACATGTAATTTACCCAGCTACTATTTCTGTATCTTCAACAGTGGAGCAATAAATGAACTCTTTAGCCCTCTAAAGGTCTCCAAAGACTCTAGTAAGTTACTAAAGCCTCTCCAGCTGATCCAGAGCACGGCGGCAGAACTAGGAAAAGAGATCCCATTTCTCCCATATTAGCCTCTCCGCACTGACCGCGGCGGTTTCACACCTACAGCTCGTTTGCTCTGGTCTGAATCAGGTGATGAGCCTCCTGTCGTACAGATCGCCGCTTGCATTTGTTTTGGAAACAACGGTTGCACAGCGATGAGGTAACGGATCTATTCGTGACATTAATAACGATCGTGAAGACGGTGAGACAAACCACTGTTCAGTCCGGTTCGTTCACAGAGGTCACATGTTTGCTGACAACGAACAGGTTCGGTTGCTCAGTAACAGTTTTCATATCTCGATCTAAAATGTATTTCATAAATAAAATATAGTGCATACCTGTGTAGGAGGAAGAGGCCAGTTCAGGATCGGTTTTGAACCCTTCAAGTCCCACGATGATGACTGACAGAGTTCGACTCGCTGTCCCTTTTGTCTTGTCTTCTGTTCTTCGGTCGTTCGGCCGGAGCAGAGGAAGGCCAGGAGGAGTAAAGATGCAGAGTGAGGGTTCACAGGTGTCCAGGTAGAGATGATAAGGAAGGTGTGCACGCAGGCGAAAGCACTCATTGGTTGTTGACTCAGTTTCTGGCTGCAGGATGGTCGGATGTTGGAATTCTGGGGGAGAAATCAGGTCGAGGCGTCTTAGCAAAATTAAAAACCGTAATCCCAGAAAATCTGAGGAAATATTTACGCTTCGGATCACATATCAAACAAGAGCGCGAGAGATTCACTGGACTGGAGACTGTTTCTTCATGGGTTCATTTCAGTTCATGGTGTGAACTTGTGTGTCGTCCCGTTAGTGCCGCACTTTCAGGCTGCAATATAGAAAAAAATCACGCTTTCATATTCAAATTCAGCCGACAGCGAGTCACTCAACGCCTCTCTCCCTGTCACATTTCTGTCGCTCCTTTCTTTTCCCCTTCTTTCAACACCTCTCCTCACCTCTCCCTTTCTCACAGCCATCCTCTCCTCTGTTTTCCTCTCTGCAGTCATTTTGTATGTAGGTCGAAACACTGTTTAATGTAAATGTCCCTCATGCATAGCAGAACAGGCCTCCCTCAGAAATACATGGACTGAATGAGAAATGAAATGAAACACCTCCAGCCACTTCAAATGAGAGTGTGTGTGTGTGTGTGTGTGTGTGTCCTGATGTGGCCCCGCGGAGGCTGCAGCCGCCTGTGGAGTCGATGTGAACTCGTTGAAGTGGTTCACTGGCTTTAATGAAGGAGTGCGGGGGCGACCGGGCGGGCGGGGTCACATCAGGTCGCACAGGTACGCCTCGGCACAGGTCGGCCCGGGACCGGAAAAGAAAACAAACACATCTGAGAGTGACCAGAGGAAGATGAAGTGCTCGGAGAGCTGCGGTGATCGCTGAGTGAAACACGTCCAAACTTTAGCAAAGATTTGGAGCGGCCAGTTTCTGATTGGCTGGCCGGTGTTTGACATGAGGACGACCCCTTAACGAGGACAGTAAACAATACAAGCAAATAAACCAGAGCAGCCGCCTTCCATCCAGCTGCTTAACGCTCATTTCAACGAGAATCTAAACCACCCAGCTAACACAAACGTTGCAGTAACATTCTCGGATCGTTCCTCACAGGTTCTGTCAGAACTTTCCCACAACGTTCTAACGAGCACAGGAGCTAATGTTCTCAGGTTCATTTTAACAATGCTACCCTGACGTTCCCTGCTGCCCGCTTTATTTCGCTGCTAATCTGTCAGCTATTCAAATGTGTTTCAATACAGTTTCATGATTTTTATTATTTATATTGCAACATGTGCAAAGGTCATTTTTAACAATCTAATAATACAAACATCTGCCAACAACACACGGTGTAGTGTGTGGACCTCCTCATATACAGTTCAGCACTGTGTTTCAGCCTGTCCATGTTTCACCCTGTCCATGTTTCAGCCTGTCTGTGTTTCAGTCTGTGTTTCAGTCTGTGTGGCAGTCTGTGTTTCAGTCAGTCTGTGTTTCAGTCAGTCTGTGTTTCAGTCTGTGTTTCAGCCTGTCTGTGTTTCAGTCAGTCTGTGTTTCAGCCTGTCTGTGTTTCAGAATGTCTGTGTTTCAGTCTGTGTTTCAGTCTGTCTGTGTTTCAGTCTGTCCGTGTTTCAGTCTGTGTTTCAGCCTGTCTGTGTTTCAGTCTGTGTTTCAGCCTGTCTGTGTTTCAGTATTTCTGTGTTTCAGTCTGTCTGTGTCTCAGTCTGTGTTTCAGCCTGTCTGTGTTTCAGTCTGTGTTTCAGCCTGTCTGTGTTTCAGCCTGTCTGTGTCTCAGTCTGTGTTTCAGCCTGTCTGTGTTTCAGTCTGTCTGTGTTTCAGCCTGTCTGTGTTTCACTCTGTGTTTCAGCCTGTCTGTGTTTCAGCCTGTGTTTCAGTCTGTCTGTGTTTCAGCCTGTCTGTGTTTCAGTCTGTCTGCGTTTCAGCCTGTGTTTCAGTCTGTGTTTCAGTCTGTCTGTGTGTCAGCCAGTCTGTGTTTCAGCCTGTCTGTGTTTCAGTCTGTGTTTCAGCAGTAAACTCATGAGTGAGTCATGAACGTCTTGATTTAGTCATTTTTTAGTCTATTTGGTAAATATGTCCACCAAAATGTGTGACTTTGTAGATGATGGTTGAATCAGTATTGAGTCAGGGTCAGTTATGGTTGGAAATGTAAATTAATTCAACATCAGTCACCACCAGAAAAGGTTGTTTCTGAACAAACTGTGGCGTGAATGCTGGATGTTTGAAACGCTAAATTGCTCGACTGGCTGTAAATGTATGAAAGATGTGGGATATTTTAAGGTTTAAATGAAGTTTCTGGCTGAAGGAATAAACGAGCAGATAAGAGCTGCAGGAGTCTGAACAGAGATGATGAAGAACCAGTGGAAGCTAAACTGCACATCTGGCTTAACTTAGCATGAAGACGTAGCCGGCGGCAGATGAAGAGCTGGAAAACTGGAAAAGGGTCTAATTAGTATGAATGAGACTGAGAAGCTGAATCAATCCCATAATGTCTGAAACATGTGGAACATTTTAAGGTTTGAGTGGAGTTTCCATCTGAAAGTACAAATGAGCAGAAAACTTAGGGCTTTGGCTAATTAGTTTCTTAACTGTTTGATGCACAGCAGGTGAATTTTAAACACACCTGAGTTAACGGGAACCTTCATCGATGATTGACACCATGAACCAGGATCCAGTGACATCATCTGTACGTCAGCTGACATTCTAACGTTTCAAAGAAAATCCTTCCTTTCTTATCAGAGCTAGATGAGAAGATCGATAAAACTCTCACGTCTGTGGAGTAAATAAGCAGCCAGTTAGCTTAGCATAGCATAAATACTGGAAAGAGGGGGGCATGCTCGCCTGGCTGTGGATTGACGTGCACGGACTCTCGTTAACTGCATTTCCTGTTTTATTTTGTAGTAGCTCTCCTTTATGCTTTACCGTGTGTTTTACTTCCTGTCATTGTTCAGTTTCCCGGCAGTTTTATCATCACCTGTCCTTGATTATCCAATCAGACCTCCCAGTACTTATAGTCCTGCTGTCACACCTGTTTGCCAGCTTGTCTGTTCTCCTGCAGACGAGCTTTCAGCCTTTATTCTTCCTGCTGTTGTTCAGTGTTTTTATCTCTGCTGATATGTGAATTCAGATTATTGCTCAGCTGACTTTAGTCTGACCTTCTGACATGTTCAGACTTGAATCTGTGTGATCTGTGAGTCTCTTTGACTTCTGGTCGTCACACTCGCAGACAAACACGACAAAGTGACGTCAAACTAACGTTTTTGTTACGTTCCCTGAACGTTCTGGGAAGCTTCCCTCATGTTGTCTGCATGTTAAAAGCAGTTTTTCCTTCATCTCACGCCTCAGTTTTATTGAGTCAGGGGGTCTTTGTGCCGTTCAAGCTGCTCTGTGGAGTTTCCTTCTAAACATCCTCCTGTTTGCATTCGATGTTACAGTCAAAGCTCATTGATGCTTTGCTGTGTTTCTTAGCGTGTTGCCGCCTCCTATCGATCAGCAGAACAGCGTCGAATCAGCAGCAGGATATTAATCATGTCGCCACGTCCTCGTGTGTGCGTGCATCATACAAACAAACGGGTCTGATCATAAAAACGTGGCTCCATTCAATAACTAATAACAACGTCAATCTACATGAAGGGAATCAAATAATCCTTCAGTAACTCCTGCAGGAGTCCTGAGTTTGAAGCTGTGACATTTTTATGGATAATGACCATTGAAATGATAAATTAGGGACATTTAAAGTGTTTTGATGTGTTCTGGTGTGTAGTTTACTGGTCAGGTCCCAGTTTAAACAGTGTGTTAATGGAAAGCAGAAGCACTGAAGTGAAACAGCCATCAAACGCCTCCAGTTTCTGGGTAACAGATCAGACTTTGATCTGAAACACAGAACCAAACCACACTGCAGTGAAGTCAACGAACCAGAAGCTGCGCAGGGCGTCTTCTGAAACAGCAACCAGCCGCTGGCGGTCGGTTATAATTCGACCGTGACTCATTACCGCCTCTGTGAGCCCGAGGAGGAAGGACACGAAGAAGGATCTGCCGTCTGAAGAGTCTGATCTTCCTCTGCGGCGGCTCAGAGGCGAGTCAAATCGGGGCGAGTCGAGCCCTCTTCTCTGAATCTCAATGAGGTTTTCCTTTTTTCTCGGTGACGAGTTTGTGACCTGAGACGGCCGCTGGTTCGTCTCACTGCTGCCGGGTGTTTTAGCACCAGGTCATCGCGAGGACCACGGCGGCCACACCTCCACTGAGCTGAGCAGCAGCACACACGCTTTTTAAAGATTCCTCCTGAGTCCTGTCAAACTTTGTGTGAGATTCTCAAAGACTATGAGGACTGTTAGGGCCCCTGTTAGAAAAAAAACAACCATAATCTGAGATTTCAAAAATCAGCTCGAACACAAGATAATGATGTTCTGCCATCGTGAACAGATCAGAGCCGTCTGTTATGTACCAAATGAGTGATGTGGATGGCCTGAAGTCTCACCACTGCTTGTGCAAAACAGGTCGATTGTTTGGTCTCCAGCTCGCAGCTTTCTCAATATCGCCGGCCTGCAGAGCCAGACAGCCCTGCAGTTCTGGACCCAGCAGTTCCAGACCCACACCACCAGTGCTTTCCTTTTTCAAACATTACTAACAACACAGGAATATTACAATATCCCACCAGTTTTAGACAGACAGACAGAGACAGACAGACAGATTGCTTGCTCTACAGTTGGACTGAAATGAAAATGAAACTGTTTCATGGTGTATGAGTCAGTACCAGGTGGTGCTTTGCAGCAGCAGCTGGAGCACAGCTGGTTGTCTGTGAACAGCTGAGTTCGGTCATGGCATCAGAGAGTGATTAAAGCTCAGTGGCTTTATGACGGCGACCAGCAGCCAGAAGCACCTGCTGTATGTGCCGTGTGCTCTGCTGCTGCTCTGCGCTCTTTGGTTCAGCGTCTGTTAGCATCTCATTCAGACCAACACAGAGACACGAGTATCGAGTAACAGCCATCATCATCATCATCCTCAAGGTCTCTTGTAAAACAGATTTCTGTTTTTATTCAATAATGATAACATCATTCAGTCTGTCAGTTCAGCACTTCGGTCCACACAGAAATACATCAGTGACTGCTGGTTAGCATGCTAACATGCTAACCCAAAATGGTACACATGGTAAACATTATACCTGCTGCACATCAGCATGTTAGCGTGCAGATGCTAACATGTAGCTGAAAGCGCTGACGTGTCTGAATGCAGCCACACAGCTGCCAGCATGGCCGCTTTCACGTTAACAGACGTTTAAGGTCCTGCAGCAGCGTGACCTGGTGATGAAGCTTTCAGAGCGACTGGTACATGTCATGTGAGGACAGGTGTGGGGCTGCGATCACATCTTCCTCCTCCCTCTTCAAACGACGCGAGTCCTCAGCTGATCCATGGGTAAATTTACATTCCAGCGGCCTGGGCGGCGCACACACCACAGCGCAGTCATCTGAATGTAAATCTGCTGACTGCGGAGCGAGCGGAGTCTCCGGTGGGAGGAGGATCTCCGTGATGTGAGAACACAGGCGGCACGTCCTCGGCAAGGTCACCAAAACCTGCTCGAAACTGAGACCAGGAGCAGGTCCGCACAGGACACACTGGAGCGAAAGAAGGAGAAGAGGTGTGCCGATAGTGAACCTGTGTCAGTGACCAGGTGGAGAAGAGCTGCCTGTTTTCTATCACAGTAAACTGGGTATGTTTGGGTTTCGGCTGCTGGTCAGACAACACGAGAATGAAGACTTCAAACTACACACATTTTTCTCAACTTCAGTTTTTCAAAATAAAGCAACTGGTTTCTGTGACTGCTGCAGGCCTGTAATACGTCACTTCATTTGGCCCAATGAAATGACTGGATGGCCTACCTGCCCGTCTACCTACGTACCTGCCTACCCACATGCACTGATCGCACGTGACCGGAGTCTTCCTCAAGGTGAGGCAGATATGTTGCTAAAGCTACTGAAACTACACTAACAAAGCCATGTTGGTTGTTTACATTCATTATGATAATGTTTGGTATCCACAGACTCTGGATCAGCAGCACAGCTCACACCTCCTGACCCACAGACTCTGGATCAGCGGCCAACACAGCGGCACAGCTCACACCTCCTGACCCACAGACTCTGGATCAGCGGCCAACACAGCAGCACGGTTCACACCTCCACAGTGCTCCCTCGTCGCCTCCTCCAGCAGGAGCCAGGCAGTGACTTCAGGTGTTTTGGGGGGGTGGGTTTAGAAGGACAACACCTCACGTGAACTCTCCTCCTTTCTTTATGGCTCTCCCCCAGCCTTTCTGCTGTTCTTCATAAGTGAAGTGTTTCTTTTATCTGCTCTCCTCCTCCTCTTCCTCCTCCTCAGAGTCCTGGTTTGATGTTTGGGGGCCGGTTCAGGTTAATTCAGCTCTTCTTTCTTTGATTTTCAGCTGTAAAGTTTCAGCTTCTGTCTCCTTTAAACTTTGGAGGAACTCAACCTAGAAACGCATCAATCTGATTGGTTCAGTGGGCGATCGACCCTGACGCTCATGTTGTAAAGTCGGAGGAAAACATCCCTCGCTCCGTCTCTCCCTGGGTAACCTCCGTCCCCCTGAGACGGCCCGTGGACTGGGCCTATATTTCTGTTCAGAGGGATTACTGCGGAGCTGAGAGTCAGCTCAGGACAGACGAGTGGAGGGAAAGTCACTTTAAATCACCACAAACTTAAACACTCTGCACAAAAACTGCTGCAAAGAGAGTGAAAACAGCTTCCACAAGGCCAACCTGAAGATACCCCAACATGAGCTCCAGGGGGCGCAGCAGGACGGGTTTGGTTACACCGCTCACAGTCCGGCTCGCCTAAAACAGAGCTGGCTCAGCCACCAAACCAGGACTGATAATCAGCTCTCGGGTCAGCTTTGGCCCAGCGTGGGCACCCAGAGTCAGAACAGCGAGCGATTCTGGTCTGTCAATCATTAATGAAGCGGCTTAAGATTTAGAATGAAGAATAAGATTTGCCAGATTTAGAGGCGTGTCTCATTTCTAACAGTGAACTCACTGATCGATGAATCAGTCCATCAATCTACAAACATCAACCTGTAGCCTGATCCCGCCGTCAGCCGCATGGCAACAGGAAGCGCAGCTCTCTGATTGGATGTCTTGCACCTCTGACTTTTTATCAATGAGGCAGAAACTCTTCAGTCTCTTTGTCTGTCTTTTGTCTTCAGGTTCAGCCTTGAAACCACAGGTGTGTTGAAGTAAAGAGGTTCTTTTTGTCACTTTTCATGTCCTTCATGTCTTCCTGTTCTCTTGTTTTTGCTTCTTCTCTTCCTGTTCTCCACTAAAGCTCCTGGAAACTCAACACTATGAAAACAGATCCATGACTTCCTGTCCCTCCTCTCCCTCTTCTCTGAGTGACAGCTCCTAACCTCTCTCGTCCACCTCTCACCTTCACCCCGTCCGTCTTTCTTTCGTCCTCCCTCCTCCTTCAATCATCCATCCAACATATGTTTCTCCTGTTTCCACCTCCTCGTGACCTTCTCTCCTTTCCTCTCTATTCCTCCTGAAGTGCTTAAAAACGATTTCTACTCTCCATTCTTCCTTTTCGTCTCCTCTCCTCCTTTCCTGTCCTATGTCTTTGTTTCATCTCCTCTCCTGTTTTTGTTTCCTCCTTTCCTTTCCTTCTTCTCTACTCTCATTTCCTTCTATCATCTCTCCTCTTTTCCTGTCCTTTTCCTCCCTCCTCTCCTCTCCTCCTTTCTTTTCCTATGTCTTTGTTTCCTCTCCTGCTCTTCCTTCCTCCTTTCCTGTCCTATGTCTTTGTTTCATCTCCTCTCCTGTTTTTTGTTTCCTCCTTTCCTTTCCTTCTTCTCTACTCTCATTTCCTTCTATCATCTCTCCTCTTTTCCTGTCCTTTTCCTCCCTCCTCTCCTCTCCTTCCCTCCTTTCTTTTCCTCTCATCTCCTCCTTTCATTGTCTCCCCCTCTCATTTCCTCTCATCTCCTCTTTTCCTTTTCTTTCCTTGTTTCCTCCTCTCTTCTCCTATGTCCTTTCCTTTCATCCCCTCTTGTCGACTTTCCTCTTCTGCCATCTTTCTCCCTCTGCTGCCTCCTCCTCGTCCTCCTCTTCCTCCCAGTCAGTTATGGAGCTGTAAAACATGTCTGCAGCTGCACATCTGTTCTCTCGTCACCTCGATATGAATGAGAAAGGAAAGATGTCACCTTCTCCTCACTTCCTTCTCTCCTACTTTCTAGCTGTCTTTGCTCCTCTTTTCTTGCAGTTCCTCCTCTCTCCTCCTCTCTCCTCCTCTTCACTTACTTTGTCCTTCATTTCTTCCTTTTGTCTGTCTCGTTTCTTTTTTCCTCCTTTCTTTCCTTTTATTTTCTCTTTTCCTGTTTTCTCTTCTGTCCCTCTTTAAATTTGTCTTTCACCGTCTTTTCTTCACTTTCTTCAAGACAGAGGAGGTGATTTATGTGATGAATGATGGAGGAGGAGAAAACGAGTGTAGCTCCTTCCTCCCTGTCACCACCTGCTCCTCCTTTAAATCAAACTCCACCTGCAGAGCAGCAAAGGAAGCCGTTTATTATCTGAGACAGAAGAGAGTTAAAGGAGGACATGAAATGATGGCGGGAGGTGAGACACAAATCAGTTATCAGAAGAATGCTGAAAATATGTTTATTTTATTTTCGGACGACTCCCAAGATGCATTTCACTCACAAACATCCAATCGCAGAGCTTCACGCTGTGCAGTGTGCTCTGCTAACAGTGAGCTGAAGCTTTTACACTGTTGAATAAACAGTTGATTCACTTTTGAAGTCACCGCAGCTCTGATTCACACATCTCCGTAGCAACAGCCGCCGAGGATCATGGGTATTGCAGTATTTGCAGTTGTCCACCAAGCTGCCTGGAGAAAAATCAGATTTCTCTGAAGTAAAGTGTGCAGGAAGTGACGACGATAACTCCGCCGTCAGTTTGGTTTCACGTCTTGATGCTCGATAATGAGCCGCTTCAGGCTTGTTTGCATGCTAATGTTAGCCAGGTTGGCGCACAAACATGTGCGTGCTGTGCTTTGAGCTAAATGCCAGCTCTAACGCTTAGCTGGAATCACAGGTGAGCCGACGAGCGTAGAGCTGAGATGTCCTCAACTGGCCACCGTATGAAAACAAGTTCTCTCTCGATCTCTGGAATAGCAGATAAAATAATCTTCACCTCACATCGACTCCACTGAGCTTTTACCAAATATCTCCAGAATATTCAGCTGATTGAAAAACACTGATTCACATTTTACTCTGCTGACGTTTGATTAAAATACATCAATATGACACCACCCACAGATCAGTGGTCACTACGGTCTGCAGCCGCGGAGGCAGACCAGAATGCATTGCAGCGCCATCACAGGTGCAGCTAACCGGAGGAAGCCGCCAGTTTGCTGGTTGAGGAGAAGCGGCTTCAACAAAGTGTGAAAAGGCTGAGAATAATTATGAGACGAAGAGAAACCTCCAGCCTGATGCTTCAAACGAGTTCAAACATAAACACTCGACGCTTTTAACCGCAGAAGCTCTTCCGACGGATATTCCCAGCGGACTCGAACGCAGCATTATCTCTTTCTGCGGTTGCCGGCTTTGAAAGCGTTCGCCCTCTCCTCCCCTGCAGCACTCGGCGTCTCCGAGGACCGCTCCGTACATGTTGATCTATGAGGTTATGTTATGGGAGACGCGTCCGTGTTGGAGCTTCTCCCCTGTAAGCTGTCCTACATAAAGTCACTGATGAACTTCACCTGAACTCCTGTTTAAAGTTCACCTGCCAGACACACACACACCTGTCAGTCCAACACTGACGCAGTGAGACGTCTCAGCCGCCTGCGTCTCACTGACTGAACCATTAAGATTAAGATGTTTTAGGACACAGTTCTACGAGTCCTCGGTTTCCTTTCTGTCCTCATCATCTCTTTCATCTTCTCTCCTCGTCTTCCTCTCTATCGCCTCTTTTCTCTCTATCTGTTCTCTTTTTCTCTCTTCAGTTTGTTAATAAATCAACAAACTTTTTTTATCCGACAGAAAAAAGTGAAGAAGGTGAAGACAAAGTGATGAAGAGAGAGAGAAAGAGACGTAAAGCATAAAAAAATAAAAAACTTCCCCTCCTCCCTCTCTGTCTGACAGATGGCAGGTCATTGGCTAATGTCACAGAAACTGATTGATGATTGGTCCCTTCAGGGAGCGCCCGTCAGCTGGCTCCTGTGATTGGCCCTCCAACAGTTTGAGGGAGTTCTCCACCTCCGCTCGACTGTCTACAGTTACAGCCAAACCACGGGGGGGGCAAACAGACAACTGTTTTCTTTAACGAGATTCTTTCAAATGAAACAACTGGAAAATTAATTAAAATTTGGAGGCACAGTCTGTGGTTCTTCTTGGCGAAATCAAAGAACAATAGAGTTCACAGGTGTTGATGAGTCAGCAGCAGCACAGGTGGAAGGAACCACCAGTACGATTTAAAGCTAACGACCCAAGCTTCGACGTTATTTTCAACGTTTCTCACTGTGTCATATATCAAACGCACCCTCTAATCAACTCTGCTCGCTCTGCTGCTGCTATGGCCCCGCCCCCACCCCAGCATCCACCTGCAGGATCTGAGTCTACTTGTCTGCAACATGTGAGTTAGCTCCGCTGTTAGCTCGCTGACATTAAATTAGCAAAATAAAATGAAAATCACCGCAATACCCCCCCCGTCTGTGAGGCCTGTGAGCTGAGGGGAGAAAGACTGAGAAGAAACAGAAAGAACTAGAGAAACCAGAAGGAAATCCTCCGAGGACGCCGGGGGGGCGGCAAGAGTGATGTGACTGACGGGTCGCAGAGGAAGAGGATGAGCGGAAGGTGGAAGTGCAGACTCGGCAGAAGTTTGTTTTTATTTTCCAGACACCTGTCCAGCATTTCATTTGAGGGGTGCCCCCCCAACAGACCACACACACACACACACACACACACAGAAAGCCTTTTTTCCTCTTTGCTAATATCTGAGAGACGTGGAGGCGTACGTGATCGGATTCTGACAGAGTAATTATTCCCCAAACTGTAATCTCAGAAAATGTTCCGCCCTGATTGAAAACGTTATTGTGCAGGAATATATTAGATTTGTTCCTCTGAAGACTCTCTGGAATAAATCTGAGCAGCTGCTGTTGCTCACGTGTTCCTGAGGACTCTGAGAAATTAATAAAAAGTATAAATAAGCTGTAAAAGTCGAATAAAGATGATTAAACTTTTCCACACAAACATCCAAAGGCTGCAGATGAGTTATTAAACCACGACGTCGTCTCCCTTCACTCACTGTGACGGTTGTGTTCATGATACGTGTCGCAACAGGAAGTCATCAAAAATCGACCAGCTCACACGAACGTTTCGTCATGACAACAGCAGAAACACCAAATGACCAGAAGACCATAATACACCAAAACCAAAACCATCATTAACACTGACAGGCAGGAAACCCGGTCTAACTATCAGCCAGACTGCAGCTCAGGATCAGTCAGGATCTGAGTCCAGTCCAGTCAGGCTGAGTCCAGTCCGGTTGAGTCCAGTCCAGCCAGGCCGAGTCCAGTCCAGTAGGCTGAGTCTTGTCAGGTCGTGGCCAGTCCAGTCAGGTCGAGTCCAGTCCAGTCAGGCCGAGTCCAGTCCAGTCCGGTCGAGTCCAGTCAGGTCGAGTCCAGTCTAGTAAGGCAGATTCCAGTCCATTAGGCCGAGGCCTGTCAGGCTTAGTCCAGTCCAGTCAGGCCAAGTCCAGTTAGGTTGAGTCCAGTCCAAGTAGGGCAAGTCCAGTCAGGCCGAATCCAGTCAGGTTGAGTCCAGTCAGGTCGGGTGCAGGTGGGTGTATGAGGACTATGTGGTAATCTTTTTGTAGCCTACTTAAACAATGAATAACATAAATATGAGGTGGTGTCTGCTAAGATGTTTACTCTGCGGGGCGACGTCACTGCAGCGCCTCCACTTCCTGCATTTCGTTCTTGTGATGGCAGCGAGATCCTGTTTTTATGACCGGACCAAACACGGATTCATTTATATTGTTAACCTGAGTGTCGCTGCAGTTTAGCTTCACAATCATTGAGTTTCATTCTCCACCTTCCATTTAGTCCATTTAGATGTTCTGGAGCTCACGTCTCATAAAACCGTGGACCTTTTCCACATCGTGTTTTTGTCGTCCCAGCTGGGAGAAGGCCGACAGGCTGAAAGCGGATGGTAAAACGATGCAGAGCTGGAACCGACACGCACCTCGTCGGCTCTGAATCAGTCTGCTGCTTCACGTCATGATGCACAAATTCATTATGAAATTAATTACCAAAGCTTCTCATGAAAACTCCTGTTTACAGTTCGTTTTCCAGCTCAGTGCTTTTCTAATAACTTCTGCGGAGGCTGCTCGGGGTGTTTATCGTCTCCTCACATCATTATGGAAATGTGTTCCTCGATTCCCCCCCGAAGCTGCACAGATGGATGTTTTAACTCTACAAACTGTTTCCTTCTGAGACGCTGTGTTGGAGTCGGTGGTGTTCGTCACTCAGCGACAGGTACATCGACTGGTCTTTGTATCTTATTTCTCTGTACAGTCCAGATCCAGGCGGGGGGCTGAGCTGAGATTTATACATCAGGGTTTGTGTTTGCTGCTCTGGTGAGGCTGCAGAGCCCAACATGTTTCAGACTGAAGAGAAAAAAGAAAAGCTCTGTGGCGTCCCTCATAAATACACAAGAACTAAAAGGCCTCTGCAGACCCCGCTGGACGTCCCGAGGCTCAGGACGACATTGTTAAATCTGACAAGAACGGAATTTAAGAACGGCGACCCGCGGGGGCCGCTGGTCCGGCTTCCTGTTCGGGCTTCAAAGCGGAGCAGAGCGAGGTCAGAACAGCAGAAAACATCTTCCTCTTTCAGATCCATTCTGCTCTTCCTGAAACCGTCACTACAAACTTTTACACTCTCACACAGGTCGTTAAACTGGGGGCGGGGGCTCCGGTAGCCGACAGCACCGACGAGGCCGACACATGGCAGCTGGGATCCAGCTGTCATTTTCAAACTATTTAAGGTGGACAGACTCTTTTATTCTCACACTGTACGAGTGAACTGAGAAACCACAACGTGGAGCTCATACTGAAGCCTGGACCCCCGGCAGTTTGTCCAGTGACAACTCCAATAAAGTTTATTCAAACAAGCCTCAACAGTGACAGCTGGTCGAACAGCGCACGTTTGGCTTCACTCTTTTCTCAAACGTTTTCTCAAACTCATTTTATTTCAGATTTCATGGACTTAACGAGCTCCATGCCATGTTTTAGAACGTTCCCACAACGTGAAGTTAGTCAAAATCCAAGATCCAGGTGCTCTGGAACTCATTTGAAACACAAGCTTAAAGGTCCAGCATGTAGATAGATAGAGAGATAGATACTTTATTCATCTCCAAAGAGAAATTTGCAGTTCCAGCAGCTCAAAAGGTGGACACACGGCATGCAAAAAAGAACAAGAACTACTTTCTAGTAAAGAAGAACTTTCAAGTAGGAGGTAAAAATACAATACAAAATACAAAATAACAATATAAGAAAAAATAGTGAAATAAAAATATAGAACTAAGCAATCCAGGATAAACATCTGTAATACAGGATAAACATTCGAGCAGTTAAAAATGTGCGCACAGTAGTGCAGTTATGCAAAATAACAGTGTGCAATGTTAGACTTGGGTCCAGCATTTAGATGTGTGGTGATGGAGTCCAGTGTAGGATTTAGTGACATCTATTGGTACCTGAACCCCTCATGTCACCCCCTCTGAAGCCCATCCGTCACTTTAATTCACCATGATGGAAATACCTTCATATCAAATCACTGGGGAAAAGTGACAAAAGTTCATATGTTAAGTCTAAAAGTCCCAAATCCAGAGCCAGGCTAGCCGTCTCCAGCTTTTATGCTAAGCTAACTGGTTTACGAAGACAAAGAGTGGCATTAATCTGATCCTCTAACTCAGACAGAAAGACAGGAAGAGGATTTCACTTCATGTTCAGGTATTTGTTTGTTACCTTCATCCGTGTCTCTGCTGGATCCTCCTGGACGCTGGGACAGACTGAGACGGTCCTCGCTGCTGCAAATACGCCACAAAAACCCATCACTGTGTTATTTATCACAGTGACACTGCATAGTGACCCTGAATGAACTGAAATAACTCATCTGTGTTCCCTCCTGTCCTGGCGAAGGTTTCATCTCCTCCTCTTCTGTAATTAGTCTTCACAGGTGAACGCACTGAACAGGCTTTACTCATGGTGACATACCTTCATGTATCTTTATAGATCAAACATGAGCTGAGAAAACCAGTTTGAAGAGCTCAATCTCATGTCTGTAAACCATAGAACGTGTTACGAGAACTGATTCTGACTGACTATTTTCAGTGTTTTATGGGCAGACACACACTTTCAACGAAAAAGACGAGATCAACCTGAAACCGTCTGACCAGCATCGTTCACCAGTGTGACAACTTCCAATCAAATTCAACGATTCAAGTACAAAAACGACTCCGGGACTCATTTCTATGAACTTTCTCAGCACATCTCAGAAACAAGGTTTACTCCTTTAACGCAGAGCAGCTTCATTAGCTTTGCACTGACTGCAGAGATCCTGAGGTCAGCGCTTTGCTTTATGTTCAGGTGAGTGCTGCCACCTGGTGGATCAGCTGTCAAACTACATGCAGCCGCCTCAAAAACAGAAGAAACTAAACACCCAAAACAAGATTTTCCTCCAGAATCCTGCTGAAATACAGATTTATATCACTGGATTTGTTTTCTCTTATTTCATATTATAGAAAATGAAAAAAAGTCTTACATACACAGCTGTCTCACGTATAACCAGGTAGGTCACCATGGTAACCAATGCTTCATTTACATAAAACACAAGTCCCCTCATTTGAATCAGCACAAATTCTGTCCTTTTATTGACCAGAGTGATGAAGAAAGAAGAACAAAGACGAGCGCTGACGTCACAAAGTGTTTAAGGCATTTCAACAAACTGAATCGTCCGAGTTTCCTTCGTGTGACCACGCTGACATGATCCTGAAGATAACAGATAGAAGCTGAAGGCAGCTGTGACACTGTGCAGCTGCGAGTCTGAATCCACATCAGATCCTCATCACTGACTACAGATCTAAAGAAACCTCACAGCCCGAGGAGATCCGTGGTGATCCGCAGACGTCGGAAACAGATTTATTTTCTACAAAACGCAAACAGACTAGAATATGATTAATAATAATAACAAACCTACGTCATTGTTATGAGTATTTAAAACGATACAGGTGATCCCAAACATCTGTCGGCCAGCTGTTCAGAGGGGGAGGCCGATGTTTTACAGGTGTGACAATGTCTGTGCTGCAGACGTTAATGTAGAAAACTCAGAGGTGTGCACTTGTGATTTCTCCCTTCAGTTAACGGCTGAGTGCGGCTAAAAAGATTCATCAGAGACGGTTCGGCTTGTGAGTCCAGAGAGGCAGAAGACGAGGGGCTGAATCTGAGCTTCATCATCCTCATCATCATTTGTCACTACAGCTGCAACTTTCTGACATAAAAGACGACTGACGAGGCTCAAGTTTACTGGAGTCACTCGAACGTCTCATTTCAGAAGGAATCTCTCTCTCTCACTCTGTCTCTCTCTCTCTGTCTCTGTCTCTCTCTCAGAGTTTGGCCCTGGCCTGGAAGAAGTTCATGACAGCATTGAAACACTCGTCTGACGTCCAGCGCTCCACCAGACGCTCCACCTCTGCATCGTTCACGGCGTGAAGACGCTCCTTCTCCATCGACCGGATCAGCTGTTTAGAGAGAGCCAGAGACTGAGAGACAGACAGAGACAGACAGACAGACAGACAGACAGACAGACAGAGAGAGAGACAGACAGACAGACAGACAGACAGAGAGACAGACAGACAGACAGACAGACAGAGAGAGAGAGAGAGAGACAGACAGACAGAGAGAGAGACAGAGAGAGAGAGAGAGAGACAGACAGACAGAGAGAGAGACAGAGAGACAGAGAGACAGAGAGAGAGACAGGGAGAGAGACAGACAGAGACAGACAGACAGACAGAGAGAGAGACAGACAGACAGAGAGAGAGACAGACAGACAGACAGACAGAGAGACAGACAGACAGACAGAGAGAGAGAGAGACAGTTAATTACATTTTCTAATTTAATTCTGTTGAAATCATCATTTCCTGGTGTTAAAAGATCAGAGGCAGGACAGCAGTGGACAGCAGTGGACAGCAGTGGACAGCAGTGGACAGCAGCAGTCAGGACGTGTGTCAGCTGACGCTGGGAACCCAGGTGATGAAGATGAGGCTGTAGTTCGTTCATGGAGTGTCTTTGAACTTCAGTTTGACTGTATGCACCGCTCCACACTACAGGAGGGGAGTCGATACACGATGACATCAGAGCATCAGTGGGCGTGTACGTACGTTGGGAGGAAGCTTGGCGTACGCCTTCAGTCTGGTCCAAACCTCCGACTGGAAGCTGCTGTCGGGGAAAACCTCAGAGACCAGACCGAGTTCACAGGCCTGAGCCGCCGTCAGCTTCTTATTGAACAGCAGCATCTCACTGGCCTGCAGGAGGAGAGACAGCAGCGGTTTAACAGACAGACAGGCAGACACACAGGCAGGGAGACAGGCAGGCAGGTGGACAGACAGGCAGGGAGACAGGCAGGCAGGTGGACAGACAGGCAGGCAGGGAGAGAGAGAGAGAGAGAGAGAGAGAGCACCGGTTTAACAGACAGACAGGCGGACAGACAGGCAGGGAGACAGAGAGACAGGCAGAGAGAGAGACAGCAGCGGTTTAACAGACAGACAGGCAGAAAGACAGGCAGGCAGAGAGAGAGAGAGAGACAGCACCGGTTTAACAGACAGACAGGCAGAGAGAGAGCGACAGACAGACAGACAGACTCTGCAGCAGGTCACGTGCTGGAGGAGAGACTCTGGACTCTGTGTGTGTGTGTGTGTGTGTGTGTGTGTGTGTGTGTGTGTGTGTGTGCGTACCTTGGCGGGGCCCATTATTTTGGGGAAGGTGTAGGAGGAGCAGCCTTCAGCACTCTGACCCAGCTGACTGAACGGAGTGTGGAAGGAGGCCTGACGGACGGAGTCTCTGATTAATGTGAAGAACGTATTTCTGAACTCAACAAACGTCAGGTGTGTGTGTGTGTGTCTGTGCATGTGTGTGCGTGTGTGTGTACCCTCTCTGTAGCGTAGACCAGGTCAAACAGTCCCAGCAGAGTGACGGAGATTCCTACAGCCGGTCCGTTCACCACGGCAACCAGCGGCTTCGGGAAGTCAATGTAGGCTTTGACGTACTTCCTGCAGAGAGAACGAGAAAAACCACAGAAGAAGAGACACGAAGTCAAAACTGTCCGACACCTTTATTCCTATTCGTATGAAAACATCGATCGATGGATCAGTGATCACCTGAGCAGATCTCCACCACGTCTGGCCGTCTCCTCCACCCCTCCCTCAGGGATCTTGGTGAAGTTGGTGAGGTCGTTTCCACTGCAGTAAAAATCACCAGCACCTGTAGTGGTGTTCAGATTTGGTTTCACAGATTTTAGATTTATTTTTTTTTGGGGGGGGAATGGTTCTTTAAGCTCAGCTGTGATCCTAAATGTCACCAGTTGGTTTGTCCTGTGCCTGAGAGTCTGCGCTCAGGGCGCTAAATGAGGCCTTTTTAAAACCACATCTTTCCCAGCTGTGTGTGTGCGTGCGTGCGTACCTGTAAAAACAGTGATGACTGAGTCGTCTTTAGCCGCCTGCTCCAGAGCTGCAATGATGTCATTGTACATCTGTGAGAAAAGAGACGCGACAGAGTCAGAAATACTCAACAACGATGAGCTCGACGCGCCGCCACAGGATTCCTCTGCAGTCGTAGTTTAGAATAATCGACCTCGGTCGTGATGGCGTTTTTCTTGGCCGGTCGGTTCAGTTTGATGGTGGTGATGTCATCTTCCATAGTGACCAACAGCGTCTCGTACGCCGTCCCGCTCCCGGCAGGCTGCGCGGCCACCTGGGCGGAGCTTCCGCCTTCTGCCGCCACCAGGGAGCCGATCAGGTCGCAGTACTGCTGCCTGGCTTCTTCCTGAAAGACACGGTTTGTGAAAGCGTGAAGCTCTTATTGTGAAAGGTGTCGGTCAGCGTCCCGAGGAGACGTCTTCAACCGCCAGAGATTTTCAGGTCAGTGATGAGGAGCTCGAGGTTTATCCTGAAAGGTTTTAGCAGGTTTAAGTCGTCAGGTCACAAACGGCAGCAGAGATGATCTTTACTCATGTCAAACATCCGTATTTGATTACGGTTCCACCGGTCTAAGACAGAACCAGCAGAACGAGGCGGGTGTTCCAGCACGGAGCTTCCCCTCCAGGTGAAACCGCCTCGTTCTGTTTCACCTGCTGCCGTTTATAACGGCTGACAGTGACACGAACACCCCGCAGGGCCAGATCCTGGAGCAGCTGTACCTGTGATATGGAGCCCAGAGATTTCCACGCGTCCCACTTCACCTTGTTGACAAAGTCCAGCATGCCTGGTTTGGGACTGTTGCAGGGACCCTGAGTGGCCTGCAGGGGGACGAGGAGGAGGAAGAGGGTTAGATGTGCAATAAGTGCAGTTAAACAAGCGTTAAATTTCTGACATTCAGATCACATTTCTGTCTGTTCCAGCCGGACGTGACCTGGATCAGATAAAATCTAAATTCACTGAAGTTTTTGCTGAAGTTCTGAGCTGCAGCGACTGACTGAAACTGGAACAGCCGGAACAGCCGGAACAGCCGGAACAGCCGGAACAGCCGAACACCTCCCACCTGCTTGAACAGAGCGTAGATCTTCAGCTTGACCTCGTTGCCCGGGTCGTTCTTCAGCGTCGACAGTTTGCTCTTGGCCTGCTCGAACTGCTCCACCGTCGCACCTGAACACACACTGACCGTCACTATGAGCGCCAACCATCCCATCAACACGAAGCTGCAGCTGAAGCTGTGACACGCCGACTGCTCTTCATCACTCGCTTCATCGTGGGCGTGTTGGAAAATGTTTTGACTGGTTGGTTTTATTAAGCTTTCATCATTTTTATTTCTCAATCTTCACTTTATGATGAAATAAAACAGAGAAAAGCAACAAATCGTCGCGTCGGAGGAGCCGCAAACACAAATCTTATCATCCTGTCACTATTTTAGATAAATGACTGAAATGATTGTTTGATTCTGAAAGGATTCGACTGTTTTTCTGTTGGTGAGATGAAGTGAAGAATCATTTCAGACACATCAAACAAGCCGTGGTGTTTCTGCCAGTCACTCAAACCCGTTCCTTCTTTCTTTCCTTCATCTCAGAGGAATACAAATTAAATGACGAGGAGCAGAAAATTAACGTTTTTTAACCCCGAACCAGAAGCTGATCAGTTCTAAACAACTTGCAGCAGAGACTCACCCATCATGGGAGAGGCTGTGGTGTGGAACGTCAGACGGGGGGGGCTGGAGAGTCGGACCAAGCTGCTGACAGAAGAAAACATTCAGCGCTTTCTGCAATTATCGAAAGTCTTAAAAGTCATGTGCACAAGAATCCGAGTGTTTCCCTCCTGATATGATCCTGAAAACTCAGAGTTTCTGCTGATGACGACTATCGATCCAACAGCAGCGCTCTCTTTCTTCAAATCTAAATTTCTATTCCTCGTCGTGTGGAACTCACTGGATCATATTCATGTGGGACAACAAAGAACAAAATAATGCACCTTAAAGCTGAGATGCTTAATTTTAGAAAGAGACTGATGGGGTCCAGAGTGTTGGACTGTAGATTTCTCCTGAACAAAGAGGATTTCTAGGTTAAATGGATGTGAACTTTGTTGTAAATCCAGCCTGTGGCTCCACTATTAGAGCTGCAGGTGATCAGTCAGTTGATCCATTTCATTCTTAATGCAAAAGTCCAAATCATCTGCTGGTTCCAGCTGGTCTTACACAATCATTTGGTCTTGTCCTGCATTTAAAGTTTCATAGATTTAAAAGATTATTGAAGAAAATAATTTAGTTGTAGCCAGATGTCTTGTTTTGTTCAACAAACAGTATAAAAGTCAAAGATCTTCAGTTTATATCATTCAGGAGGAAGAAAAGCAGGACACGCACCTTTCAGAGGCTGCAGCCGTTAAATGTTTGACTGGTTAATATATTTCAGACCTGTGGATCGACACCCCCCACTCCTGTTTGTTCAGTTCATCAAATAATGAATGAAGTGAATTAAACCAAAGGCCAACTGAACATCAGCTCATGTCAGCCTCCTCCTCTGACCCTGCTCCGGGAATCTGGAGCAAAGTTCACAGCTAGCACAGCTAGCACAGCTAGCTATAGCTGCTGTTGTTTAGCTGGCACTGGCTGTAGCCAGAGAAACTGATGCTACCTTGTTAGCTTCTCTTACGATCATTCCGTCAACTATCAAGCTACCAAGTGCTTGCAAAGCTGCTGACAATCAAAGAGCAGAATTACAGTTTCTTGAAGAAGTCATCCGTCTGTCATGCAGCACTGACTGCCTCTCTGAGCTGAGTTAGCTAGCCAAGCTAACTCTCAGCTACACTGTGGATGTCACTGAGAAACCGAGTTTGACCCCTCGGAAGAGTAAAAGTTGGCCTCGAAACCACAAAAAAAACAGCTTCAAACTACACCAACATTATCTGACATTCACATTTTCTGATTCTCACCGTCTTAATGTCCCTAAACGCCAGGGAGCAGAGAACCTGAGGGCAACCCCGGCCATTGAAACCCAGAGAGGAGTTCCGAAGTGCAGGAGGACGGGCTGAGGATGGAGGAGCTAACTAGCTTAGCCACAACGCAGCTACCGGCGGCTTAAAAAAACAAAAGAAATCTTTATTTTCGAGAACAGTTTTACATTAACAGCACGTAAACGCAACAGTGACCATAGCAATGAGTTTATAGACAGAGCTACAAGACAAATAGAAAAACATCTGAAGGAAACACAAATACAAAATAATACATCACTAGTGCATAAGAATGTATCAAAGAAAACATAATTAGTGTAAATTGCATTCTCGTACCTGAGGCCTGTTATTGTGGAGCCATATTGACAGTTCTTCGTGAGAAATGTATAATAAATTCTAAATCTCTGTAATGTGCTTTGCTGGATAAACGTGATGCAACATTTTAAAAGAAACTTCTTTAACTTCATTTCTAACATAAAATTTGTCCCCGACAAGTCACATTTTCTGCCATTTAATTTCTCCATACAGCGAAGAGTAAAGCACGCAGAGCTGAATCGTGTATTTAAATCCTGCTGAATTTATTTGCGCATTTATTCTCAGTAACGTTAACTTCCACATGAATATCCCAACATTAAACTAACTGATCACTGAACCGCTGACAAGCTGCAGCCAATCAGCAGCCGCTGACTGAGCAGAGGAGCCGCTGTTTACACTGCAGCTCCCGCCCACTCGGCTATACTCTGCTCTCCTATTGGTTGAATACATACGTCCTTCAATCTGAGTTGTCGAATGAAAAAGGGTTTCGACAACGGCCGTCAGAGGTGCGTCCTTTCTCAACAAATCGGAACGCACGTTCACGATGAAGACCCACCTCTGTGCGTGTGCGTAGCCAATCGGCGTTGAACGCTCATTAATAATGCAGTGAGTCCAGGCTGCTTCGGCTAGAGATGATGCAGGAGCTCTGATGCTCTGTCCGCCTGTCTGGATGCCTGAAATAAGATCATGCCGCAGCCAAAATCCAGGAAAATCGCCGTGTTGGGCTACAGATCGGTGGGTAAGTCCTCGCCATGTCACGTCCGGCTGTGAATAACCACACTGGGCGGCGTGGTACTGCGGCGCATGCCGATCTGAAGCCACGCATCTACTATTAGTTGATAGGAAGCATGTTGTCCGGGAATATTTGGACTGTCCATCCTCTCATTAGTCCACAGGGAACCATAAACACAACATGCACCAGGAGGGCAGCTGGTATTGTCTTCATAGTACTCTAAAACTACTTTCCTGTAATAAAAAGCTGCTCTCTGAAGAGATGAAGAGAGACGTTCATGTCAAACTTACAGCCAGTCGATCTATTCTTACAACCATAATGAGACGCGAACTGGGATTGGTCCTCTGACAGCCAATCAGATTGTACTGGCAGGTGTGGTCCTGATGCTGCAGCTGAGAGCATCATGGCTGACAATCCAGGAAGGCCCTCTGTGTTCACTGTTACTGGCAAATTAAGTTTGTACAAAACTCCACAATACCAGCAAAGTGTGATGAAGACAGTTAATATAACTGATATAGCCCCCTGGCTGATATGTTACAGTATTTATGTGTGAGAATAGTCATCTACAGACACATTCATTCTTGCTGTGACTTCATTGACAGACTACATGTTGGAGCCCAACCAATCAGAGCTCACCGTCTGTGGAACCTCACTGTTCCTCCTGACAGTACCAAAGAGTACCTTTCTCTTCTTCGGGTTTACAGGTTTCCTTCTGGTCCCTGAACTGAATGTACATTCGTCTGGTCAGGACGATGTCGGGCTGTATCGTTGTCTCATATCTCACCATAACTACGACAAAATCCAATTTCTGAAAAACGTGTTCACACGAATTTCAGACGTCAGACTGCGACAGACTTTGTTCAAATGTGACTCATAATACATTTGAACCACAATGTTGGTCTTGAAGAACAGGATCAGCTCTGTCAGCTTTGTATCACG
>NC_055677.1:1322500-1362500 GCF_017976325.1 Chelmon rostratus
AGAAAATGCGGCTGATGTATTGTTCTTGAAAACTCGCAGGTTGCAGCTGTAAAACTGATAAATGTTGTTATTAATCTGCTGAGCTCCCTGCGCGCTCCCACCCCCTCCTGAACATTCATCACTTTAACAGTCCTTACCCTCCTCTGAAGGCGTGTTTGTGAGGAAACTGAGGCGGACAGAGCGGTGTGCGCGCCATTCATCACGCCAACACGCTTCAACACATCACATTAATGCGTGTAGTCCTCCTCAGGATGTTTGTGAGGAAGCTACAGCTGTACACGCAGCACGAGTGGAAACGCAGGATATTCATCACTCCTCGAGGCTCTTCTTTTCTAAAACAAAGCACCAGGTCGTCCACCGCTTTACCCATCAATATTTCAATCAAAACGAACTTTGTAGCTAAGCTAGTGCCCCCTTGAGGCTGCACAGCTCATTACACACCAGAAAACAAAATGGATTTCTCTTTTTCTCCTCAAAAAAACAGACATGGATGCAGACAGCAGGACTGACAAACGACACTCACCGCCCCCTTTTTACTGAACTGAGTGTGTGTAGGCAGATGTGTCCACACAGTCAAACACTGGACATGGACGTCCACAAAGACGAACCCTTGCCGACACACTGAAAATGACATCGTGTGGACCCTGGCAGACCGTGTAATTTGTGCTTTTTACCAGCAGTGTAACGTTTGTCCTGAGGGTGGCGCCAGAGGAAAGGTCATGCTGTTATCTAAATCAAACAGGGTCGTTGTTTGTGTGGTAGCATGTTGGCACATCTGAGACTCAGTCGTCATTACATCATCACAGTTTCCAGGAGTTATTAAACGGTTGTAGCTGCGTGTTGTGGTCGGCTCAGCCAGCACAATGATAATAAATGTATGTAAGTCATGAAAGCAGGAGTCGGCGTCGGCAGGAAGAGGAGAAAGAGGAAGAAAGATGTGTAGAAGAAGGGAGATAAGGAAGGAAGGCGGTTGAGAGTAAAGTTCAGTTTGTGCTCTCACCTGGTTGCTTCTGGCCATTTCCTCCACGTCCACGTCTCGTACGGCAGATCTGGATTTCTTCGGCTTTGACTTGAGCACGACTTCCTTCAAAAACAAAGACAACACAGGAGAGTCAGGAAACAGCAGCGTTTCCACTGGGAGCAGTTAACACAGTATTTATTTTGTCATCACCATCAGCCGTCGAATCCTCGTAGAGAATAAAAACAGATTCAAGAAACAGACAGAATGAAAAGAAAGTGAATTCTGAGTGAAACAGCTGGATCGATCTTAACTGTTGTCTCAGCTGAAAGACTATTAGCCACGAAGAAGCCTTTGATTTTAAGAGTGAGAGGATAAATTAGGGATGCACGATAACTGTTTTATAAAAACGATACCGATAACTTTCAGCTCCTAAAGACCGATAACTGATAACACACATATACCTAACATCATGACATCAATACCACAAACAAAACCAAAAACAGCGGCGCACAGTGAGAGGCTGTTGCTAGGCAACATACATGTTAACTTTCAGAGCCGCTGCGCAGTGAGAGATGCGACAGACGAGTAGGCTCATTTTAAATCAATAAAATGTGTTTTAATCAGTATTTTGTGTCACATTATTAAATGCTTTAGTAGTAAGCAGAGTTCTAAGCAGGATAACGTATAGTGAGCAGGTTCCTATGGAGAAATAACCCCCCCGCTTCGCGTCGGGCTTCTATGTCATTCTGAACGAAGATACATGATCCCTTACTTAGACTGATCTATGTAAACAAACTGAAGAAGGACAGTCCATAGTAAGTCAAGCACCATCACGTCCATGATTAAATCTTCAATAACCTCAGCCCGTGGGACATCTTTGGCAAATTTCTTGGACTTATCGAAAGCCTCGCCGACGTGTGTCAGTCTGTGGCTTCTTTGTGGCTGGCTTGCTAACGTTAGCGTCTTTAGCAGGCCGGCCGTCCTCATACGCTTTCCAAACTCCGTCAAAGCAGTGGTTATGTTTCAGGTGACTGATCAGGTATTAAAGCTCGTGTCATTTCTCGCTCCTCGTGGAACTCGCTTGGAACATTTGTTACGAATAAACAGCGAACAGTTTTCTTCAGAAACTTTGAAGAAGTCTGAACTCTGTTTTCATAAGCACGCTGTGCCGCATGCTGCATTCAAGGTGTAACGCACATTCCCCCGTTCCCTCGTTTGGTAGTCGTTCTTTTGGCCTTTTTAAGTTCATGTTTCTATTTTTTGTGTGTAACATGTGAAAAAATGCTGCGAATGTTAATTCAAGTCAGCAACTAGCAAAATTATGACCGAGTTAACGAGTTGTTTTCTGGCATGAGGGGGTATTCTTGATTTTTCCCAGTGAGAAAGAGTTTTTCTGATTATGCCAACGTCACTTGAACACAGCATTCACTGCAGGCCATTCGGGTCTCATAGTGGGAGCGAGGCGCTGCCGTGCTGACAAAAACATAGATGTTATCGGGGCTGTTCGTCATGATATCGGACTTATCGGAATGATGTCATAATTTCCTGTTATCGGCCCGATAACAACCGTGCACCCCTAGGATAAATTAACGAACTGTTGGGAGTTTAGCCCATGACACGAGTCGTAACCTCTCCTGATTGGTGTTTCAGGAAAAGGCTCCACGTTTTAGGCCAATGATGGCGTTCATCCAGTCAGGTTTAGAGAAGGATGCCTCTTGTTGACGTCTGAACCCCTGAACTGTGTCTCCATCTGTTACCTGCAGCTACATCACTTATTTCTGCTAAAGGAGAGTCGTCACATTAACTAACACCCATTAAACGCTTCAGTCCAGAGCAACTTACAGGAAGTGATTCAAACTTTTTTAGTTTTGTCCATTATGTCCTGCACTGCCGGTACGGCTGGGAACACGGAGACACCACTGACGAGAAGTCAGACGGGTCCGATAGAAATGATGGGTGGTAATAAACCAGAGTGAATATTTAAAGGTCCAAACGAACCGGACTCACCCCCCTGCTGCTGGCGGCGGTGTCTTTGTTGGAGATATCAGAGGACGTCAGCGGTCGAGCTGATGGTTGTTTGGTTGATTTTTCCTGCACTTCGCCGTCAGCAGCAGTTTTGCTGTCAGAGACGGTTTCCACGTTGGTTTTGGGGTTGGATTTAAACTTGATCTCCAGCTTTGGAGTGAGGATAAGCCTGGGTTTAGACTCAGGACTGAGGCTGGCGATGTGCTTGAGGTTGGGGTGACCTGCTGGTCGAGGAGCGGCGCCGCGGTGAGCTTTGGGGTGACGGTTGAGGCAAAGAATGGTTGGAGGAGGAGGAAGTGCAGCTGACAAAGAGGAAGCAGATGAAGAAGAAAAAGAGGAGGAGGATACGGCGGTGGGAGTCTTCCTAATGGCAGGTAATGCTACCCTCCCCCTTTCCCCCCCTCCTCCCTTCAGTTGCTCCTTCTGCTTCTGGAGCCGCAGCAGGGCGGCGCTGACGTGGCGTGATGGACACTTGTTCTTGAAGATGGGAACCAGTTTGGGAGCAGGCATCACTGGAGTCTGACTGGGGGGAGGAAGAGGGGAGAGGACAGAGGAGGACGGGGGCATGGAGAAGGAGGAGGAGATGAGGGATGAGGCTGGCTGGAACAGTGGCTGAGAAGAGGAGGAGGAGGAGGAGGAAGGCCAATCTCTGTCTCCTCTACATCCTCGGCTTTGTGTCAGACTGCTTCTAAACCCACATCCGTTACCCAGAAGCCCCCGGACTCCGTCCTGCTGGGAGGGAGGGGCCCAGGCTGGAGGCTGTGACCCAAAGGAGGGCTTCAGGGGCCGGGGAGGAGGAGCGGGGAGCTGGGTGAGGACTGGCCTGATGGAGGAGGAGGTGGTCAGGTTGACCTGCTCACCACTCAACACCTGAGACAGAAGAGGAGATTTCATAAATAAACCAGAGGAAGGACAGCAACCAACCCCTCCCCCCCACCTCCATGAAAACATGTCACAGGTTTAACCCTCGTATTGTCCTCCCGGGTCAAAACTGACCCGCTCTGGTTTGACTGCTTGTAAAGCATGAAGTATAAAATAATCATCAAAGTCTGTGTTGAACCTTTTTAGTCAACTTGTTCCAACACATCAACAAATATTTTACACTTATTTTTGTAATGTTTGATATAATAGATGTCATTTATAAAAAATACACTTCATTTTTTATTTAAAAAACATAAATTCTGATTATTTTGACTTGGTTATGATCTGAGGCACATAAACTGATGTATTATCACAGACTGGCACAAGTCAAAGTTCAGTCAGGACACTGTTTTGAAATAATGTAACATTTTTAATGGCAGCAAATAGTCACACCCGACCCGGTGTGGTTTGACTGTTTATAAAGCATTAAGTATAAATGTGTGTGTTTGTGTGTGTGTGTGTGTGTGTGTGTGAGTGTGTTTATTACTAGAAAGCACAATAGTATGATCCATTAAACCACTTATTGTGGCCGGGTCAAATTTGACCACAGATGCTATAAATTTTAATAAAACACACATAATTCAAAGAATATAGTCATCATTAATTTTACTTGCAGAGAGCATAGTATGGAACCATCCATGTCATTTTCAAGCAATTATATAAGAGAAAACCAGAGTTATGATATGCAAACATTTGAAAACGGGTCAAAATTGACCCGAAGACATCAGGAGGGTTAAATGTATTCAAATGTCCTCAGTGCGAGTCTTCAGATGTTCCACTTTTTCAGAGGCATAAAGAGGTGAAAGACTTTTCTCGGGACCCCTTGAGGACTCCTGAGCCCGAGGTTGGGAACCACTGCTTTGTTAAGAGGATATAATTATAATTAAAATTATGATGATTATTATGAAACATTTCCACTTCCTAAATCTGTGACTGCGACATGTACGAGTGAGGTCAGAGAAACATGAAGTGCAGGTCTGTGACGAGACACTTTTAATCTAAACAGACCTCAGCCTTAAGTTCTCCAGTTTTCACTAGAAGATAGAAAATAACTTCTCTCTCAGCTCTCACTCATGGAAATGAACTCTGCTGAACACTATAAATATTTTAGTTTCACTCTGTGAACACTGGATCGATCTCTCTGGGCTCAGAGTTTGTCTGGTTGATAAAACACACTTCAGCTGCACCGTGAATAAGAAAAGGCGGGCGACCTCTCGGGACGAGGGATAACTCTTCACTGAAAGAGCCGAGCTGTTCAGGAAACTCTCAGGAGGACGAACAACAACGATTAAAGATGAGAACAGGTATTCTTCATGTTTGCTGCGTGGACCAAACGTTACTGAGTTGGCGATGCATCAAAACGATCAAAAACGTGAAATTTTAAGAATTCACTTCTCTTTCTCTGAAACGGGAACAAGAGGAGATAAAAATTGTCTGGTGATTTTTACAGAGGTGTTAAACTGAATGATTTTTGCTTCAAGAAAATGCTTCAGAAGCTTCCTGACATGACGATGAATAACCTTCAGCCTGCTTCATGAAAACAAGGCCTCCAGAATACAGAAGCAGGTCATGGATTAACCCCTTGATGCCTGAATTTATTTAGAATTATATTAAATAAAATAATTCGTTTTTGCTTTCAAATTGATCCTATATTAAGTTTAGAGTAATTTTTTCTGTAGCACATAAACAGAAATAAATGCAGGTATGATGCAAATCAGCAACAACAGGCGTTAATGCTTAAATGCAAAAAAAATACTTTTTTTTCCAAAATTCATAAATGTGCATCGTAAAAGCCACAAATTAATTTATTTCATCAAAACAGCCACAAAATTGGCTCACAACCATTACATTGCAACAACAACACGACGGACGAGAAGCCAGTGCTTGCAAAGGTTCCTCGGTGTGTGTTGAATGCACAAACCAGCATCAGAGGACTGCAGCGTGATTCGGCTGCAATGTGGATTAAAGCGGTTTGATGCGAATTCGCGACAATCTGCGTTAAGGGGTTGAGAGAACTTCTGCATCAAACTGGACAAGTTAAAACAACTGAGCAGCTGAGCAAACTGGTTCCAAATCACGCTGTTAAAACTCTTAAAGCTCAGACGTAGCCGCTTTGTATGTGTAGGTGGTGAATCAATGGCACATCACTATTCAGCTTGGACGCTGTTGTCTATCGTGCGTTTAAAATCTCCCCGGCTGCATAGAGTCTATATATCCAACACCAATTCCCACAATTCCTTGTGAACGGCCGCTCTGCTGGTACTCCTAATGCATGTTGAGACAGGACGTCTGTCCACAAGTGGAGCCATTAAAACTTTCTGAATTTTCAACCATTTGGTTTGTTCCAAATCACTGAATAAGTTGATATTACAACGTACAATAAGGATCAGTCACTGTGACGAATGAAACAAAGGGCGAAACCAGAGTTAGCTTTATCGATATAAGGACGGGTGGAAACAGGATTTCTCTCGGCTAACGGTGGACGAGGAGCAGCGGCTCCTGCTCTGCTCCTCCTGGAGACGACCCTGAAATAACGAGTCTGCCCATTAAGAGACGTTTGTGTGAAAACACTTCCTGTTTAGGTTCGGATGGTGTCCTGCACGCAACATTAATGTGTCACACGTCTGTGCGAGTGATGAGCTGCACGACTTTAGAGACGCTAACAGACGTTTTCTACGAGCTTTCAGCCTCGATGCACAGCCCTGTTAACACAGGCGGAAGAATGAATGTTTATACAGACTGTGCTCTCACAAAGGGACCTTGTATCTCCTTCCAGAATTCATGAGCACTGTCACAGTTCATCACATGAAGGGTCAGATTAGATCCTGCCGGCCTGCTGAATAGTGGGCTGCTCAGAAATGTCTCGGGGGCTGAGGGGTGTAGGCGTCCTCATAATCATCTAAACTTCCTGCCATGAGAAACAGTTCTGCACGTGCTCCTCGCTCCTCTCGTCTCCAGCACGTTTTTCATTAAAAGTGAGCTCTGGACACACGTTTCCTTCTCCTTCCTGCTGACATCTGCGTCATGAAAATGAATCTGAAACTTCCTCTCCTCCTCCGTCTCCTCAGCGTCGCACCTTTATGGTCGTAAAACTGTCCAAGAATGTTTTGTAGGGCGGGAGACGCTCCGGGAATCACTTTTCCTATCTCCTATCAACCTCCGCACACACGCATCAAAATAACCTGCATGTGAGCGTGTCGGAAAGAAGAAGAAAGAAAGAAAACGTTCATACAGACAAAGAAGTTCAGGTTTGGAAAATGTAAGCATGAGAGAAGCAGGAAGAATGTGTCACACAGACGGCTGCTCAGAGTTCAGACTGTCGTGCACGTCGCTGACCCCTGTAGCTCACAGCATGCAGACAGAAGATGCTCCTGTGCACATTTCCACAGGAAACAATGAATGCTGGAGGTTTTCAGGCACGGCGTTCACAGCTGTTAGACTCAGACCGGGCTAGTTAAAGACAAGCATCGGTGTTAAACTGAAGCTCTGCAGAGACAAACACACTGTAAACGTCTTTTCAAACCTACAAAGAGTGTGATGAGGAACCGGAGGTCACAGAGGCTCACAGAGGAACCGACACCTCCCAAATCTCAACAGCATCGACTGCAGACCTGCATCCAACCAATCCAACATCCTGTTCTCTCTGTTTCTGTGTCTCAGAGCGGGTGGTTTAGATTTCAGCATAATATCGTCCTAGCAGAGGTCACTCAACATCATCGCCCATTTAGTCAGCATTCACTCATGTGCAGCTCAGTGTGTGTGTGTGCGTGCGTGTGTACCTGCACCGCAGCAGCAGTGCTCAGACTGGCCGTGTGGTAACAGGGCTTGCCGGTCAGCCGTGCGGGGAAGCCACACACGCTCTGCAGCCGCTGCCTGATGTCAAACAGGAAGGAGCTCAGCGCCCCCCGCAGGTCGACCCGGGGGCAGCGCTGCACCGGCTGCAGGCGGATGCAGCTCAGAGGGTAGCTGCTCAGGATGAAGGTTAAAGGAATCATCATTATTCATCATTTGCCCCCTCAGCTGCTTCCCCCGATCAGGCGAAGGAAAGGCGGCTAATTAATCCAACTAATTGTTCAGGATACGTGAAGAGTCTCTCTCCCACTAGTCTGAAGTAGACGCTGCAGTACACCACCTCCTCCTCTGCAAGCTCAGGGAGTCTGTAACCATACTGTAACACACACACACACACACACACACACACACACACACAGATGTTTTTAAAGCAGTAAATATGTGAACAAAATGGATTGTAATTAGCTGCTAAGATGAGAAGTTAGATAAGCGTTCAGATGCACTTTCAGATGTTTTCTGTTTGTCTCTGTCATCAGTCGGGCCTCTTATCACAACCTCAATAATCAAACTGAGTCAAAACTCCAAAGTAATGAAAGTCTGCACTGGACGTTTATAGTCAGATTTGCTCAGTTTTAAGTGTGTTGATGCTCTCAGAAGTGCTGAAAGACAGTAAAAAGTCTTATTCTATTACTACTTATCTCAGTCTTAGCCCTCATTATATTCTGACACATGATGGTTCACAGATTAATGTAACATTAATGTGTGTGTGTGTGTGTGTGTGTGTGTGTGTGTGTGTGTGTGTGTGTTGTGTACCAGGCAGTTCCAGTGGTTCTGCAAGTCACTGTAGGTCCTAAATGGTCCATCTCTGGGCAGCTGACGGCTGATGGTGATAATCTGACCTTTCTTCATGCTAAATACACACACACACACACACACACACACACACACAAACATAATTATACAAGACAACCTATTGAGTGAGAAAGAAATCTGTGAATCAAAGAGTGATTTAATGATTCAGTCCATCAGGACAGAAGGGATGAGAGAGAATAAACAGTGAATCTCTGGCAGGCCAGTGTTTAATAAGAGCTGCAGTGCCACCTGCTGCTCACAGGCAGTAAAACACGGTCTGCGTCTCAGCCACCAGTGTCCACCAACAGGTTGAAGCATTTTAAACAAAAAAACAGGAAACAAAAAAGATGATTTGAAGCTTTGAACCATGTGTTTACATCTCTGACCTTAACTCTAACCTTCACCTCACTGGACAGACTTCATGTTTGCATGTTAACTAATTCATTTGTTCGCTTATCTAGTTTATTGTTTCAGAATATTGTTTTATACATAAGATATAATACGTGTCATTATGTGGTATGGCCAGAAAACTATTCTGTGACAAGAATTGAGGAAAATCATGCAAATATTATCTTTAGATGAATGAAAATAGTCCAGTGTGTCTGGTTGGTGGTATCAAATATGTGCACAGTACTGAGTGAGGAGCACAGAGAGTTGGGAAAAACCATTTAAAAACTAGACAGCTTCACACAGACCTGACAGGCAGCGATGGCCGAAACAAGATGAGAGAGTTCTCATGTTGTTGATATTGTTTGTGTGATGACCTAATAATCTGTTAATCTGTAGAAAAACCACCAGAGGTTTGGGTGAGTCTCTCAGTCTCTCTTGTTGGTGTTGTGCACGTTGTGTCCAGCAGGTGGGGCTGTCCTACCTGGGCAGGACGTGACACCAGATGGCTCCTCCGGTGGAGGTGGGGTCGAGGACGGTGTCAGGATCACTGCAGAACCTCCTCAGCACTAAAGGAGGGAGATCGAAGTCCTGCAGCTGCAACAAACACAGAAATCCTGATTATCATACACTCGTTATTTTATTTAATCATGTGCTGCGAATACTTCCGTCAGGAAAATAACCTTATCTAATCTAGACTGCATTAAAGACGTATTTGAGATCTCTTTTATATATAGGACTTATATACTGCAGTGAAAATGAGGCCACAGTGAGTAAAAACGTGACAGGAGCAATGACAGGTAACAGGTGGCGGTCTAAACTCTTCTTCTTTTGCTAGTTTTGAATTCCTTTTTGAAACTGTGGTCATTAGATGTTGAGATAAATGAGTTTTTTTTTGTTCTCTCACTGTGGTCGGCGGCAGCCTCACTGCGTTGGCTTCGATGCTGATGCACAGTTGGCCTTCGCTGGTGCTCAGCTCCAAGCCTGATACACAAACGATTACATTTACAGATACTTCATCAGTTATGTAATCCATTGGTAGCTACCTTCATGCTACTAAAGCAGAGCTGTATTAGACTCACACAGTAAGTTTTCAGATCTATAAACAATCAGAGAAAGCATGAAATTCTCCTCTTTGGTCTAGTTTGTCACTAATTTTTGCCACTTTGGTTCAGCAGAAGATGAAAACTAAGACTGAATCATTGACTGAATCACGCAGGTCTGGTGTGTTGGAGAGAAATGAGCCACAGTGAAACTTACTGACAGCGTCGAGCCTCCCCCTCTCAGACAGGAAGTCTTTTCCTGAGAGCAAACACACATTGAAAACAAATGAGCCAAAGCAGCTCGTGGCTCTGGGACACAACATGACTCTGAGGATCAGACTTTCACATCTTTTCTTTGAGCTCAAACTGAGGTCAGATTAAGATACAGATTTGTTTTCAGTGTATAATCACATGTGACACACACACACACACACACACACACACGCACACACACAGTGTATGTCAGACTGGGTCCAAGGTGAAGGCTTCACTGAGTGTTGCAACACTCCGCTGTCACTTTGATCAAAGACACACACACAAACACACAAATTACAGCCTACGCCTGCAGACGCGCTCTGACCGTCTATTAATAATCTACTGACAGCTGATAATCAGAGCGGTTCGATGCAGAGCCTCAGTGCTGCTGGGCCTGTGGCTTCTGCTTCATTTCTACACGTCTGTGTCACGTTCTCACTCGATCTGTCGGCTCCGGCTGAAGAAACTCTCCATCAGCTTTTCTTTACTAGATCCTGGTCAGGGGTTTCCCATATACACAAGCCTCATACAGACTCTAGGTGGCGCTGTTTCCAAGCTGTCAAGCCAGAGGTCATGTTTGTTTTGTGAGCAGCCCCTCCGTGATCTTCCTCAGTTTTTGTATCATGCAAGTACAGCTTCGGTGAATGAGGAGCTAATGAAGCTCCTCTCACCTCCTTATTATTATTATTATATATTATTATTGCTGTGGCACATCAGAAACAATGTGGGATTAAAATCTCCCTCAAACCCTCCAACAGTTTCTGGTGCATCCTTCCTCTGTCTCAGCAACATAACAACAGTAACAGGAGATCACAGCAACCAGCGTCTTGCACAGCTTAGATGGAATTTAAATAAGTAAAATACTAAAATATTCAAAATATAACAGCAGGTGCTATCTGTTTAAGCACCTGAGAGCACACAGCTGGAACAAAAACCATCAGTGAAGACAGCAGAGTAAGGTAACGCACACAACAAGATGCCAAAAACATCACAGGTCAAAAATAAAAATGTCTGTACCAGTGATGAGGTAGAGTCCTGCTTTATTCCAGCCAGGAGCCAGTCTGCTGATCAGAGAGTAGGACAGACAACACTGGAGCACACCTGGAAGGACACACTGAGGAGAGCCCAGCTACACACACACACACACACACCAAAATGCAGAGAGAGAAAACATCACTTTAGCCAGAGCACACGGCCGTCAGTCCATCTGTCCATCACGTTCCCCCACCTGCAGACCGTGTCTCTGTCCAAACAGCTGGAGGACGCCTGTCTGGAACAACGGGATCTGCAGGAAGAGAGGAGCTCATCAGATGAAGCTGAACCACAGAACGTCAGCATTAAGACTCAGATCAGGCCGTTTCTCACTGTCAGCTGCTGTAACAGTTAGAATTCATGGAGACAAAATCTGCCAGTTTAGATGGCAGATGGAATAAACCGGAGAAAAGATCTCTTGAATATAAAACAACTGGCCACAACATGAAAACACGTCTGTTTTCCCTGAATATTTTCAATTTAATCAGAGCAAAAATGTGTAGATTATCGAGGTATTTTTGATGGTTTTCTGGTTAAAGATGCAGTTTCTTGTGCCTAAAAACCAACATCCCTTCTAATCTACATTAATCTACTGCCCGACTTTAAAAACAGAGCAAAACAAAATGTCCCTTACAAATCATGTTCACACACAACTGATCTGCGTTGATTCAAGTGTTTTACTGCCCTGAGACACAAGAATCTCCTCCGACCCCTTCACTACCCTCCAGTCCCTGCAGCGCCTCCCTGCTGGTGGCTTTTATTACAGCGCACACTTTCAGTTGTCAAAGTAAAGCAGAGGTGTAACATTAACAATGGCTTTGTTACAGTTCAGCATGACCGACACCAGGACCCTGAAACCGAAGCGGCCAAGTGGACTTAAAACATCCTCCATGAAAAAGGCGTATGGAATGAACTGCTGCCAGTTAACCTGAACTCAACGCAACTCACACACACAAGTGTAAATGTGCTGAACACAACTGTACTTTATCATATTCAGTTTTCACCGGCAGCACACAGCACTGACGATCCAGAAGAACAGAGTGTGTGTGTGCGTGTGTGCGTGTGTGGGAATGTCTGGAATTCAACTGTTGTGGCTGCGTGTCTCTGCTCGGGAAAACGCGCCGTGTATCTGAGAAGTCCTCAGATCTTTGACTGAAGCCAACGTGTCGATCACATCGTTGCATCAGCGTGAGGCCTGAAGCTGCTCTGACAGACTGACACACACACCGAACCTGTCTGCGACTGTGATTACAATCTGCTGCAGAACGAGGCTGTGTGTGTGTGTGTGTGTGCGTGTGCGTGTGTGTGTGTGCGCCATGGTATGTAGCATGTGTGCAGACAGAGGTGGCGTGCAGCAGTTTACGTCAAAACCTGTAAAACTGTCAGCGAGACGAGCTGAGAGCCTTTCCTGAGGTTACACACACACACACACACAAACACACACGCACACACACACACACACACACGCACGCACGCACGCACGCACGCACGCGCGCGCGCACACACACACACACTCTCATGATCATATGTGTCAATCCTACAAATAATGTTTAGTTATAACTACAGTGACAGAATTTGGGCCGTCTAACATCCGTTGAATTTTTCCAGATTCTGTTTTATTTTTTCCCAAATTCAGTTTTCTGTTTCTGTCATTTCTTTAATTCAGTGTTAACAATAAGAAAATATTCAAAATGTAATGACTGTCAGGGACGTTGCTGTAAATCAGACTGATGTTCTGCAGCCAACGACAAAGAGCATCCAAACTTCCGTCATATTCCACATTTTACATCCTCTCGTTTTTATTATCGACACCCAAGCAGCCAACGTCCATGTTATCAGAGGAGTGCATGTGTGTGTGTGTGTGTGTGTGTGTGTAACTGTGTCTGTCTTCGTGTGGACTAAGTTGAGTTTGAGACCTTGAAAGTGAGGACAATTTGCAGAGCGAGGACATTTTGTACAGTCAACACGTCGTCAACAGGCTGCCAGAAAGCTGAGACTTATAATAAATCTAAACTGTGGGCCACCTCAGAGCTTTTCATCCACAGTTTACACCACAGTAACTATCATCTTTTGTCTATGCATATATTAGCTATAAATGTTATACATGTTATTTTTTACTTCTGCATGAACACAATGATGATGATCTATCAGGTATCTAATTTGAGGAATGAACCAAAAACAGACGTTCCTCTGTGGATGTTCTACCTATAAACACGTTTTCAATCGAGTTCCTGTACATTTATCTTTAATACTTCCACACACCTTGATGAAGAACATTATCCACATTGTGGATGAAGAGTTATGTGTGTTTGTGTTGATGTTTCTTACAGCCATGACCACGGTGATCTCAGTGAAGGAGTCCAGAGCTGGAGCAGCCAGAATATCAGAGTACAGCAGGATCAGCTCTCTGTGGACGGACAGACAGACACACACGCGCACACACACACACACACACACACACACACACACACACACACACACACACACTATAACCAAGGGCACATCCACAGGAACGCTGCATTCAGGTGATACAGTAAAAGCTGACTTTGTCCTTCACAGTGAGCGGGACCGGACGACATCACATCAGAACCAGGTTTACTGCTAAGTAGGTTTTCACATACAAGGAACACTTTGGTGTTTTGGTGCATAACAATGAACCCAGTAAGAAACAAAAGCTGGGAAAGTAAACCATCATAAACAGAAACATTGATAATAAAAACATAACATTTGTAAAATATTTCTGTCTTTAATTGACCAAAGATAGAGTAAATGTTCACAAGTAGTAGAAAGATGATAATCTTTAATGTTGATGTAATGTTTAGTCTAACTAACAGCAATATAAGTGCAATAACTGATCTGATTACAGGTAATACTTGTGTTCTGCCTTTGGTCAAGTTCACGTCACACCTTTAAAGAAAGTCCCTGAAAACCTTCAGTCATCTGTGCAGACCTGCTCCTGATCTGAGGGAACATGTGGAGCACAAAAGTGTTCCCGTCTTTATGTGCATAAACCAAATGTAAACTCAGCACTTTTGCTGTGTTTTTTTACATAATGTAGTAATTAAGAGTGCATAAACGGACACAATGTGGGCTGTGGATATGAATTGTGTTCTTTCTGTTTGCTGATTGTGTTCTTGTGAATGTTTCTTGTCCTCAGCTCTCTTCAGGAAAAGAGATCTTAATCTCTGTGAGACTGCCTGATTAAATGAAGATTAAATGAAGATTAAATGAAAGATACAACACCTGCTGCTGTCAGTTAAGTTAGAGCGGTGAAAGGATTTATAACTTGAGTCCAGGCTGTTGTGCAATGTGAAGGTGAAGCATTCATATTAAAGGACTAGTGTGAAGGAAAGGCTACTGCAGAAACATGGTGGACTCTGTAGAGGACCTGCTCCCTCTGTAGACATGCAAACACTATGATTCTTGTTTTCAGGTGATTATACATCAATGAAAACATCATTATTTCTGACAATAGATCCCTCTAGATCAGGCATCTCAAACCAGTTCCATAAAGGGCCGCGTGGCTGCAGGTTTTCATTCCACCCCAGGAGGAGCACATCAGGCCAACCAATCAACATCAAGGGATCACTTAGTTGTCAGCTGAAGACTGAGATCAGCTGATTAATTGATCCCAGCCTGGTGTGTTCCTCCTTGGTTGGAATGAAAACTTGCAGCCACACGGCCCTTTATGGAACCGGTTTGAGATGCCTGCTCTAGATCCTCCTCATTGGATCTTTAAGTCGGCGTCACCTGCAGGTCTTGATCTGTTTGCTCCGCAGCTCCTCTTCCTCCTCCTGCAGAGTCAGAGTTACACAGACCAGCTTCTTCAGGTCTGGAAGCCCGAGGAAAACCATTGACTGCTGGACTCCTGCACTCATCCTGCACGCACACCAGTCACACTTAGATATGGCCAACACAGGAAAGTGACAGTTTCAGCATCAAAATGTTAAGGATGTTCACCTGTGGCTAAAAAAGATATTGCTCTTAACTTAATAATATACCAAAGGGATAAAAACGTGTGTTCTGGGAGATTCTCAAAGGTCCAGTGTGTCGGAGTTAATGGCATCAAACGGCGAGGCTGCAGGTTGCAACTAACTGAGCACTCCTCGCCTCACCCTCCCCTACGGTGGCTGCTAAAAATGCCAAAGTCCCTCTGTATCCCAGCTTGGGATAAATAAAGTATATTTATCGAGAGTCAGTGTTTGGTTTGTGGACAGACTGGACATTTGAAGTCAAAGGTCAAGCTGTCAGACTTTCCAGATGTGCTAAAAGAACTCAACCGACCCAACAACACCTGGTGACAGGTAGCTGATTTTCACTCATATAAGACAACAGTGACACATGATAATATCTCAGCATATAAATACTATTCGGTGGTTACAAACGTCTAGAAAATGAGGACTAGTGCTGAAATGATTAGTCAACTAATCAATAAACAAAATGCTAATTTGTTGCTTGTTCAGTTTAACATATTCGTGAAGTCAGCCTCATTGTTTCTGTTATTCACACAAAACAAACCATAATTAACAGATTAAGTGTCGATAAAAATAGTCACTAGCTGTGGCAGTAATGAGGATTATTCACTTTGCTTTTATAATTAATAATACTGTTGATTAGCAACAGTTTTATGATCATCTAAACAAATCCCTTTGAGCTCTGGTAACTTTTTCTTGACAAGGTTTGACAAAAACTAAAATAAAAAAAAGGAAAGCTAAATCAATAAGAAGAAGAATACTGAGTTAAATCTTCCTTACTCACCTTTCTGTGTCCTCTTGATGCCAAAAAACAAGCAATCTGCACACACACCTGTTAGCTCAAACAAGCTAAGGCTACCAAGAAGCTAGCCTTAGTGGCAGCTAATTAACCTAGCTAGTTTTAAATCCAAGTTTTTCAGTTTATACAGTGATATCTAGGTCACGTACCTTATATTTGCATTTACACGACAGTGTGATAATAGTTGCCCTCTGAGGGAAATCTAACTTTCTTGACAATTATTACAGTAAAAAGACAATTTAATGAAAGAAACTTTTGGAACAATAAGAAATAATGCCGAAACAAAAGATGGGTGAGGAGGGGGGCGGAGGTCTCACTCTGCTTCAGTTTACACAAACCAAAACCTGTCTCCGTCATGACCAGCTAGATAAAACAGGACACAGAGCTTACGTCTCTGCTATTTTTTCATTGGGAATTCGGATACCTGAACGGCACAAACTGTTTTACAACTTGAACTTAGACAGTGTACTATAAAAGGAATTGTATTGACAGACCTTATTTTAATAGCTGGCAGTGGATGTTGTCTTTCTACCATGGAGACACACATCATATCAAGAGACAATCTTTGTCTTGGAGTCGCCGACTTTTCCCGCCAGTGAGCTGCGGAAGTAGAAATAAAACGTTTTCGACACAAAATCCCAACTTCTGTCACCATTTTACAACTTTCACACGTCAGCTGAGTGTTGAGGATCTAACGCCACCTCCGGCTGACCGCTGAAATGCGCCAACAGGGAAATAAAACAGTCATTACGTGAGATATCGCTCCCGCCCGCATCTTGCGTGAGAAGCGACTTTCCTTGAAAGTTGGTGAACTGAGGTGAACTTTAGCCTCGTTCTTGTCCATGCCTAACTGATGAGTGGCAGGGTAAGGACCAATCAGAGAGGCCCAGCCATGAATCAGGAAGAGAATGACCAATAGCTGCGCTAAAGGAATGCTAGGGGCGGTTCAGCTCACCGTGCCAGGAATCTGAGGCTCCGTAAAGACATCCTAAATAAATGCAATGCAACCGGAAATAAGAGTTTCAAAATAAATTCAAAGTGTACGAAAATTGGTGTTTAAAGAGCACAGAAGGATACAGTTCATGTAAAAAAATGCAGGAATTGTGACAGCGGCCCAATATTCCTTTTCAGCAAAGCATGTATGGGCATTAAACGTGTTTATACAAGTCAAATTTGTCTCCGCTATTGTGGAAAATCAACCACACCTTGATTTTGAAAAGTGAGGCCGGACGTGTCGTGCAGTATCCCGGTGAACTTGCCTGCGTTGAGGTGATAGTCGCTGGAAGTTGGGACTCTCGTTGATAGAAACTGGGGTAAATGTTAGCGTGTTGGTGCGGAGTCACGGTTCCGCGGCTAGGGGGGGATTATATAACCGCAAACAGGGCGTTTAGCTGCTCCTGTCGGCTTCCAGCGGCTCTTCACGCTCCAACTGTCGCAGCTTTCAGGGACACAAATGGGTGAAAAGGAGGAAAAGAGCCCCGATGGAGTCAAATATTACAGACTGTCAGAGATCGAGGAGCAGAACTCGTTCAAATCAACGTGGATCATCATCCACTACAAAGTCTACGATGTGACCAAGTTTCTGGAGGAGGTGAGTTTAGTTTCAGGACAGTTTCTTTCATCCTGGAGAAATCCTGCAGGACAGGAAATAAACCAAACTGTGTGTCCAGACCGAAGCTTTCGATCAAACCCTGTTCTGCTTTGAGAGGAAAATTACTTGAAATTGATGCGTATTTAACTGCCAAAGTGTAAAATGTGTCTTTTTTTGGCTGAAGTCTGGTGGTGAATTCACAGCTGGAGGCTCCTGGTTCCTGGGCTCACTTCAGTGTCTCAGGGGCCCCAGAAAGGACTTTAAATCTCACACAGATATCAACAAATCCAACATTAATAGAGCCTGATCAATACTGGACTTCTTATAATCAATACTGATATCTGAGAGTTTAAAAAATAACATAATGATAGATCAGCTGATTGCATTAAGAAATGATCATTACAGCAATCAGCTGATATCAGCTGATGCATCGACACCTGTTTAAAATAGAAGTTATGACTTTAGTTTGTTTTCTGTTCAGAAACCAGAGATGACGCAAGTGAGAAGCTTTTCACATTTATTTCTTATTAATCACCATGAACACTAATGAAGTGTTGGTCCTCTGCCCATGCAGGATGATTTACGGCTGCTAATCATCAGTCACTGTTTTATCATTTGGCCTTTAAAATAAGAGAAAATAGTGAAAAATGTTCACGACAACTTCCTGAAGTCCAAGAGAAGGTCATCAGTCAGCGTTTAACGACCTTCTGATGGTTATAAACGTGTGTTTATGATAGATTGCGTGTTTACAACCGTTCATCTGACGACAGGAAGTGGAGTGAGGACAGCAGATTTCTCAAAGGTGAAACTATAACTCATCATTTTGTGTCTGTAGAAATGTCTGTGTATGATATCATGAGCTGATAATCAACCAGCAGGAAATCTATTTGACTGCAGGTCAGACATTTTATCGACATATTGATAAATTAAGAAAATAAGCTGAAGTGAAGGAAGTGAGCAGGATGAAATAACTCCACCCTGCTCTCATTTATTCCTCAGTCCTTTCTGTGAGTGACTGCTGACTTTGTTGACTTTGTTGTTGGGATGTGACAGACCCTGGTTGGACCTTTGACCGTTGACCGATCACCTCGATCAAATCTCCGACCTGCTGGAACGAGCGCGGGGCGAAACTCTGTGCAGGGTTCAGGGTGTGGGCGCGCTGTTCACACACTTCTCGGTTTACGGCTGAGAGCGGACCCACGTCTGCGGCGTAAACGCACCTTCGCTCTGTTCCGGAGCGTTCCGCTGTCGCTCTCAGGTTACTTGAAGCCGGCGGATCCAGATGTGTTGCGGCAGCTGTTCACTCCAGGACCCTGCGGGACAAACACGCGTCTCAGTGCGTCTCTGCAGTCCGTGGTTAATCATTGTCGGGACGCTTGGACGGCGCACACTGAGCCGCTGCAGCGAGACGAGCGTTCAGGCGGCACTTCAGACACAAAGACCCTCAGTGAGGGTCTCTCACGAAGACTCTGAGATGCAGATGAAAGCTTCGAGTCGACCTCTCAGGGCAGATCCTCTCTCGAGATGCACAGGGAGCTTTGGTGTCAATGCACGAGACTCCTGAATTGCAGATATCGATGTTTTGTACGTTTAAACCTTTTGGCGACATTAGCAGGTTAGTCTGGTATCATTCTGCTCCATGCTGGGCTACGATTATTGGTCTGGATCATCGGTATGATTGACTTGTGGAACAAAGTCATCGTGCTGTCAGGCCGGAGAACGACTCCACGCTCATAAAACTGTTTTAACTTTTCATTCAGTCGGTTTTCAGTCGTGCCAAAAGTTTTCAGGGTTCAGCCTCAGAAACATTTTATCAAGAGAATAATTTATTGAAGTTCAAACAGTCGGTCCTGCAGCTCACGGCTGCAGTCCTGCAGCAGACACAGGGCTGATTTGGTCTGGAAGGTGTAAACGTTAGCCTGCGTGCTAACTTCCTGTCTGACTTTAATGTTAAAAACTGTGAATGAACAGTTTGGATTTTGACGTGAAGCCGAACTGTCGACAAACATTTTGTATTAGATCATTTTTTTTATCGTTGATGATCACCGAGTCTCAGAGTGTGTGTTTGATTTTCACGCCAGCACCCCGGAGGAGAGGAGGTGCTGAGGGAGCAGGCGGGAGGAAACGCCACCGAGAGCTTCGAGGACGTCGGACACTCCACCGACGCCAGAGAGATGGCGGCCGACATGGTGATCGGAGAGCTGCACCCGGTCAGTGTTCGTCTGTGCTCTGAGATCTGTGGCGGCTTTAAAGCAGCCGGAGACACGTGCTGACGTAACTGACCGTCTGTCTGTCTGTCTGTCTGTCTGCAGGACGACAGACACAAGATCGCCACAAACGTGGTAAGTGAAGCCAGAGTGATGTCACAGTGATGTCATTGTTAAAGACTACTGAAACGTGTTACAGACTGGACGCGAGTGTCCACCGGGCAGGGACGGACGAATGAAGGACGCTGTGCAGGGGCATCATGGGAAATGTAGGACGCAGTGTTTGGACCCACAGAGGACTAAACGTCAGGCACAAAGCCGCCGGAGCTGACCCTGAAGCTTTATTTAGACCCTGTCATTCACACTGCGAGCTAACGCACACACACACACACACACACACACACACACACACACGCTTCACGGTACGTTGTGGTTACTTTACACTTTCTCAGTGCGGCACACAGCCCTGCTCCTCCTGTTAGACACCTCCTCTGACACCTCCCCTCACTCCTCCTCCTCTCATTAATAACAGTCGTCCTTATTAAAGTTTATATTATTGTGTTTACAGGAAACGCTGGTGACCACTTTGCAGGATGAGTCCAGGTACACACACACACACACACACACACACACACACACACACACACACACACTGGATGCTAGTTAGCTTACAGCTAATGTCTCGACTGATGAAACGTAAGATGAAATAACACCAAGACCTCAGAAAGACCAGGACGCCAAACAGACTAGGACCTCAGACAGACCAGGTCCTCAGACAGACCAGGACCCCAAACAGACCAGGTCCTCAGACAGACCAGGACCTCAGACAGACCAGGTCCTCAGACAGACCAGGACCTCAGAGAGACCAGGTCCTCAGACAGACCAGGACCTCAGACAGACCAGGACCCGAAACAGACCAGGACCTCAGACAGACCAGGTTCTCAGACAGAGCAGGACCTCAGACAGACCAGGTCCTCAGACAGACCAGGACCCGAAACAGACCAGGACCTCAGACAGACCAGGTTCTCAGACAGAGCAGGACCCGAAACCGACCAGGTTCTCAGACAAACTGGCTTTTCTTTTAGCTTCAGTCACTGCAGGTCTCAAACGTCTGTACAACTGATCTCAGCACAGTCTCAGCAGGTTTCGGTTGGTTGGTCAGTGAGTTAGTGACCTGTTTAACTCGCTGTCTCCCTCTCCGGCAGTTGGTGGTCTAGCTGGTTGATTCCCGCTCTGGTCGCTGCCATCATCACGCTGCTGTACCGCATCTACACCACAGACAGCGAGTGACATCATCAGACACGCAGCTGTGATGTCATCAGCAGGCACTACTGTCAGATGCCCCATGTTCTGAGTGACAGCTGTACCAGCCAATGGCGGTGTAGAGTGGCAGCAGAGCAGACGAGTGGCTGCTGCAGACAACGAGCGATCTGATTGGTGGATCAGAAACAGCGGTTCCACGATCACTGACTCTACGCTGCCTCTCGACTGTCACCGCACTACAATACCCACGATTCATTTCATGCTGTTTGGCCAACCAATCACGTGGCATTATGTTAATGAAGTCATTTGAAATATCGATGTTTTGAGGAATCTTTGTGATTTGAAACGTGTAGAAATGCAGCGGATGTATAATTTGTTGTTTCTTTTTATATCTTTGTACCTGAATGTAAATGAGTTTATGAATATGCAATCAGCAGCTAGCAGAGCACCGCGGCGGCGGCGCGCCGCAGTCACGAGACTGTGCTCGGATCCTTAACGCAGATTATCAAAACATGAAATGTTGATTATGTCTTGAACACGTATGAAGTTTTAACAGCCGGGCTCGTGGTATGGACCCACGTGAGCGTTTGGATTCATGTAACGTTCATGTTCGCCTTCTGTAAACCTCCAGATTCCGGCTGTGGATAATTTGTTAAAAGCTTTGCTCCACATTTGTCTCAACTTTCTTGTTTTCTGGAGTAAATCTGTTTGCGTCAGAGGAAACTGAAGAATATTTGAGTTTGTGAACCAGATTATCTTCTGATCAATGATGTTTAACTCTGATCTGATCATGTGATCGCTCTGAACATCAGCCGCACTCTTCTCCACACGTTCGAGCTCCCAGCTGCTCTTTAAAATGAGACACGTCCAGACGTCTGAGACATGTGACCTCTGTCACAGGTCACATGTGACTCCAGGTCGTGAGGCGTTTAAGGTGAAGTGGGAGTTCTGCTCATTTGAATACTTGGTGGAGCTGAAGTGGTTTAAGTCTCGCGAGGTGGGAGGGAGCAGAGTCGGTCAGTCCTCGGCAGCAGTCCAGGTCTGGGTCCAGCAGGGCTGCACGTCGTCGTCCCACCGCAGCCGTTCTGTCCAACAAAGAAGAAAGTCTTTAAAAACAGAACGCGCCAACGTTTGTGCAGCAGAAATCATGACGTTAATGATCTTTGAGCCGTCGTGGCCTGAAGGTCTGCAGCCGCTGATCTACAGTAAGTTACACATAACTGAGGCTGAACACAGCAGGGGCCAATAAAAACTGAACTCCTGCTGATCCACTGCGTACCTGAGTGTGTACGATGACAGCTGATGAGTGCGGTGGGTGTGGATGAGTATTGTGTACTTAGAACCTGTCACATTGTTACTGCCATTCATTAAAAGCTACGTTTGACCCAGAAAAGTAGAAAACGTTGCGGTCAGTCGGTGTTTCTCGGCGCTGCAGGTGAACAGCAGCTGATCTGGGACCACTGTGCTCACCTGTGCTGTTCACCTGTCTTACAGAGGGGTCATGAGTCAGAACTAGCACACACAGCAGCAGCTCATCACCTGGTCAACTCGGCTCCTTTCCGGAGCTTTTGGTTGTGTCACATGGGCTTCCCGCTCAGTTGTCATGGAAACGCAGATGCTGAAATTGACCTCTATCTGAGCACTTCTTGTTTTCTGGTCTTGGAAACAGCAGTTGATCCGTCTCAAGGTCAGCTGTGAGTTCCTAACTACACAAAGTGAAACAGGCCTCCACAATAAAAGCATCAGGTGTTTTTCAGGCGACTCCTGGACCCTGCAGGAGTGAAGTGAGCAGCAGTTCATGTGATTCTGCTCACAATCGCCGGATATGAAAACATGTTCTGATCAGGAAAACTGTTCAAAGTTCAAAGACGGCTGCAGTTTTAACTGTGAAACCTGCTTCAAAATAAGGCGCTCTGCAGGAAATGTGACGTAACAGTCAAGACCTGCAAACGTTCCATAGTAACCACGTCTGGCTGATCCAGGATCAATGTGATCTATTTTTATACTGAAAGAGAAGACGTGAACCAGTCTGATGGGCCTGAAACCAAGACGGGCTGACTGCTGTCACAGACAGACTGAAAACGTGACAGTTAGATGTTTCTGACTCTTCCTCATCCAAACTGAAAAACGCTTCACACATCATCACAAAAGCAAAGGGACTTTTATTTTGAAAGGTCCTTTGGTGCTGAAACTGTCCCTGTCCTGAGCTGCAGCTGTGCTGACTCCAGTTCACTCCATCAGGGAGTGTGTTGGAGGTGAATGTGAAGCGTCAGACAGAGAGTCTGCCGGTCCAGCATTCAGTCCAGAACCAGAGGAAGGAGTCCAGCAGACACACACACACACACACACACATACACACAAACACACACACACACACAGATCTCCTCCATCCACACATAACTGTGTGAGGAAACGGGTGCAGTCAGACTCTCCCTGAAGCAGATGAAGGCCAGACTCTAGACAAGTGCTGCCATCTAGTGGCCAAGTCAAGAAAATGGCATGAAGTCACGTGTTCAGCTGCTTCATCGTGATTTCATGTGAAGACTTTTGGTCCCTCAGAGTTTCAGGCTTTGGGCTCCGACAGCAGAAGAATGAAATCCAGTCCACGTCCTCACAGACCAGGTGTCCCTCCAGACGACCTTCAGGCTCACAGCGACTCTGGATCATGACTGAACCAGAGTCAGAGAGACCAGAGACCCACCTGCTCCGGACAGAAAACCCAGAGCCCCCACCGCCACGTCCCAGCACCCATCAACGCTATACACCGGCTCTCCGTCATCCAGAACCAGACCCACCTCCTGTCCTCCACACACAGCGTCTCCCTCCTCTTCCTCAATGACTGCCATCACACACGCCACAACACACCACCCCAGCCGGCTGCAGACACTGATCTCTGATCAGCCGAGCAGCGGCGCTGCAGGGTCGAGCCTCCTGCAGCGCCACCGTCCATGAACCTGTTAAACCTCCATGTTTTACCTCCACCTGAGGAGGCGCAGCAGCCGCGGAGGAGAGCGCGACGTGACGTCAGGACGACGCGGTGGTGACCTCATGTGTTTGTTGACCGGCCGCCGGATGACGCACTCTTCAGAGCCACGAGGCGGCTTACATAACATCAGCTGATTCTCAGAAAGCTCTTCAGCCTGCGGCTGGAAACACAACAACAAAACTTTATTCAGTTTCACAGCCGAACAGACTGCGTCCAAGTTTATTCAGACATTTTAAAGTGTGAAACAGTAAAACTGTGATGTAATGTTTAACATCAGCTGCATGATTTGTTGAAGTGAGTCAAAAAAAAAAAAAGGAAACTGGTTTTGACGTCAGGAGATTTTTCAAAGGAGCCAAACAAGACAAAAAGAAACGAAAGAAACCAAAGTGAGAAGAGTCCAGAGCAGAAACCTGCTCCGAGGAGCAGTTACCCGTTACTTCAGTTACTTCAGTCCGACAGTTACTTCAGTCTCACAGTTACTTCAGTTACTTCAGTCTGACAGTTACTTGCAGTACTTTTACTTAAAATGATTTTGATAGCAGTACTTTTACTTAAAATGATTTTGATAGCAGTACTTTTACTTAAAATGATTTTGATAGCAGTACTTTTTCTTGTACTGCAGCGGGCTGGTTTACATTGCTGCAGGCTCTCTGTAAAGCTGAAAGTCACTGCTGCGTCAGTTCACCTGGGGGTCACACCTGGCTCATTTTAAACTGACACCTGACGGACACGGTGCTGCTGCAGATGATAAAAGTTCACCGAACAGTGACGTTGAATCAGTTCCTTCACGCGCTCTCCGGCTGTTGTTGTTGTTGTTGTGTCCTCTCCGCTGTTCACGTGCAGGTGAGAGTCGACGTCTCTTACGTGACGGTGCGCGCGCTCCTGTGACAGCCGCTGCTCACTGAGGACACCGCACGCGCTCTGTGGTCACCACGTTGTCCTCTGTGGGGAGGAGGGGCGGGAGTCTCTACTCTATACAAGCTGCCCCGCGCCAGGACCCCCGCGGACTCCGGACCGGCTTGCAGCCTCAGCTGAGCACACAGGCCGCCTGGCTGCCGGGCAGACATGTCCCGCTCACCTCTCCACTGCCACACCGGGGGAGAGTCGCCCTCCCCGGCGCAGCCCATGAACAACGGCCAGGAGGAGATGGACGACGAGGACGAGGAAGGAGACCTGGACGACGAGGTGGACGCTTCTCAACTGGAGAGATTTATGAAAGACCGGAGGAGAGCCAAGTCCCTGCCCGCCTACCCGGCGGCGCTCCTGGACGGCGTCTCCGGGAGTAACGGGAGGAAGCGCGTGAAGTTCGCCGACTCCATGGGGCTGAACCTGGCCAGCGTCAAGCACTTCAGCTCGCTGGAGGACCCGCAGATCCCGACCAAGGTTCTGTCCAGACACAAGAGCTTCCCGCCGCAGCAGCAGGACTTACTGAGCGACCTGTGCCAGAGCTTCAAGTCCAGCCTGGACACGGACCGGCTGGTCCCCTGCTTCCCGGAGCCCCGAGAGGCGGAGCTGCGAGTCCGGCAGACCCGCGTCTGCCTCGAGAATATCACCATCACGCAGTTCGACGTGCGGGGGCAGATCCGGGTCTTTACCGGCCATACCGACAAAGAGGTCGGAGTGAGGTACACCTTTAACGACTGGCTCTCCTACGTGGACGCGCAGGCTCTGCCCGTGGCCGCGGATCAGCCGGGCTTTGTGGGAGAGCGGTTCAGCTTCACCGTGTACACGCCGCCCTTCATGGACCCCAGCTCGGCCGTGCACTTCGCCGTGTACCTGAGGAGTGAGGAGGGCGAGTTCTGGGACAACAACGAGGGGCAGAACTACACCCTCAGGTACCACTGTATGTCCAGCACCGCACCCTTCGTCAGCGCCGCGTTCCACTCCACCTGACCGCTGCGTGCGTCGTGCGTAAAACATGTAGGTCCGTGCGTAAAACCCCTCCACCCGCCCCGTCTGCTGAAAGGAACGCTTTGATGTGCAGCTGCAGTGTCTCCTGCTGTGATCAGATAACTTGTGCAGTCAGAAGATCCAGATGTAATTTAGATTTTTCTTAATTTTGGCCTCTGGATGATTCCGTTTTCCTTTTCTCTTGATTGTGAAACAGCCTCCTGAAAACCTGCTGAGCTGAAGCTCATAAATGTGTCTCTGAGGGAAACACAGCTGACAGTTATGGATATTTTTCTGAATTTCCACTTGGATCGATGGGATTTCTCCCAGAGGACGCACAGACCCAGCGGACTGATTCTGTGATCCGGCTTTAAGAAAGTTAATGTGCGTTAGTGCCAACAACCTTCAGGACGTTTTGGACCTGTTGACAGCCAGAAACACACGTGTCTCTGTCTCACTGCTGCTGAGACTCCACCTGTTGATTAGAAAACCTAAATATTTCTGCGCTTTCTTCAGCATGTTCACTTCTGTACCTGAAGATGACGAACTCAGGTGAGAATCACCGCGACAAAATCAGCTGCAGTCATTTCAAGATGATCCACTCAGGCCGGATGAAACATGATCTACTTCCTGCTGTGTGCAGACTCACTGTGATGTGAACCTTTCAGTCCTCACCGAGCTTTGAGTCCGGAGTCGTGTAGTCCATCATTTGATCAGTGTCACATCACTTGCTTCATAACTGAGTGGGAGTGATGGTTTACGAACAAATCTCAAGCCTCTCAGATTCATTTTCATCCTGTCAGGAAATGAATGAATATCAATGGTTCCCAGAAACTGTATTAACGTCACTGAGGAGCTGCAACCAATCAGCTGCTTTGATGGTCCCATAGATTCTGTGATCTTCCTGTCTGCTTTCATAATAAACACCTGCAGGAGAATTTGTTCCTGGAATATTTCAACAGTAATTCTCACAAAGTGTTCAGGATGTTTTCATCAAAGTGAGTCAATCAATAAATTCTGCTTTCAGACACAAACTCATCTCAGGTGTCTTGAGTTTTGCATTTTGAAAACTGTCTTGTGATTGACAGCTGGAATTACTGCTTCATGCACTCGACACACGAGAAAATCATCTTCACTTCCACTTTTATCATTTCTTAAACTGATCAGAAAACAGTCATTTTCATGATTAATGCATTAATATGCTGGGGTGGAAAGTAACTTCAGCACAATTTTGGGTCACTTGTACTTCAGTTTTTCATCCTGTGACACTTTTTACTTCTACTCAACTATTCAGGTACAAATATTTGTCTTTTTGTTCTACCTCGTTAACCTTCAGCTGCTTCACATCCAGATTATTAATGCAAAATCTGATCAGTAAACATGGTTTATTATAGTGGATCAAGATGAGACTTTATTGATCCTCAGGGAGAAACTCACAAGCTTCCAGCAGAACATAAAGTAGCTCAATCAGCTGCAACGTTAAACTGATGAACACATGAATGCATCAATAATTCAAATCCAGTCATATAATGTCACATAATGAGTACTTTTACTTTTTGTACTTTGAGTACATTTTAATTATAATATTTTGTACATTAAGTTTTGAATACAGGGTTTTTACTCGTAGTATTTGTACACCGTGGTATTATTACTTTTACTGTAGTAAAATATCTGAATACTTCTTCCAGTGATAAATAGCAGGTTTATCAAAGAATGAATAATTATGACTTTAACTGGGAGTGTTCATCTCAATGTTATTATTATTATTATTGATGTTATTATTATTATTATTATTATTATTATTACTATTGTTATTATTATCATTCTGTACTGGTATCACTTATTTGATGGCGCTTTAAGGCTCATTTTTTCATGTAGTCCAACCGAAACTCCCAGCAGAAGTGACAGCAGCAGCAGCACAAAGTGTCACAGAGACCGAACACAGGCAAACTGCAGCCTCAGCAGCGCCCCCGTGAGGCTGTAATGTTCATAACACTGAGAACTGAGCCGCTGGATGGATGAAAAAAGGCCTTTCAGCAGAATCACATCTTTTCCCTGGTCAGGTAGAAAATGTAATGTTTGTCCTGAGGGTGGCGCCAAAGGGAAGGTTGTAGCATGTTGATAATGGTAATATTAGCAATGCTATTTTAACTCCAGGAAAAAAAATGCATTAGCATGCTAATACTAATGGAATCACCAGAAAGCTGTACTTAATGCAAACACGCTGTGTTATCCATGAGTCATGTTTCCATTTCTTTGTCTTAACATTTCATGGCACCATGTTAGCATGCTAGAGTTAGCACAGAATGCTAAAGGTAATGCTAAAGGTAATGCTAACACACAGACAGGTCAGTACAGGGCTAGTTCAGGGTTAGACTCGCTTCGATTCGCAGCTGTAACTCAGCGCTCGTGGAGCGGCGGCGCTTCTGTCGACCAGCATACAAGCCAACATGTCTTCAGTACGTGAGAGGAGTCAGGTCCTCGTCCCCACGGCAACCTGTCTGCACCTGTCTGTCATCTTTACATGACGGCCAAAGTTCAGAAGTCCGGCGCCTCTGAAAAAACTCCTGTTGACAAACCTGACGACATCTGTTTGATCCGTCAACACTGAGGCGAGGTTCAAAGTGATGAAGGAATATTTCAGGTCAGGGTGTCATCGTTAGTAATAATCTCATCGCATCGGCTTCACCAACAGACACCTGATCGCAACATGGAGCTAGTTTTCCTGTTCATGAGCCAAACTTCTCCTGTACTTTCGTATAAACCCTGTGAGCGGTCCGGCACAGCAGACGGCTCTAAATACTACAACACCCATGAGCCTTAGCTGCATGCTAAAGAGAATAAGCTAGTCAGAGGTGTCAAAGCGATGTAGTGTATTCAAAATAGATCCAAAGTGAAATAAAGTCAGTTTCTTAGACGCCGTTAGCGGGACATGTCAGGTTTTGAAGCAGTGTGATTGAGTTTCATGCTGAAATGCATCATGGGAGACGTAGTCAACAGCTGTCCTTCAGTGTTTTTTGCGCCTTTATCTTCTATCAAAGAACCAGATATTTTCATTCTTCATCGTTTGTTCTGATGATCAAAGCGGGAGAGTTTCAGGTCCGTCAGAGACTCAGGCAGGACGCCTGTGTGTGTGTGTGTGTGTGTGTGTGAGCACGTTTCAGACGATCCACAATCTGCAAATATTTGACTCTGGACAAACACACTCTGTCTAAAAACAGAAGCTTGGCCCAAAAACAATCCTCCAGAAGCCAAAGCCAGCCTCGGGTCAGAATCTAGTCTGAAGTCCTCCTTCTGAATGTGGGACTCGTGCCGATCACATGCTCGACTCTGCAGGAGCTCCACCAGGATCGAGTGTGTGTGTGTGTGTGTGTGTGTGTGCGTCTGATGAAACAGCCTTCACTCATTGAGCAATGTGATGTGTCACACCTGTGTGTGTGTGTGTGTGTGTAAGTGGGCCAGTGTGCTCGTCCTTAAACCAACAGACGGGTCTATTAATAGAAGCCGCTGGTACCTTGTGGGTCAGTCACCTCCTTCACCTTCACCCTCCACCACCCTCTGAGCTCACCTGCTCAGTGTGTGCTTCACCGTCCACACACACACACACACAGAGAAAAAATAACACAAGAGATAAACTCGGTTCACCTTCAGACCTGACCTGATCCACATCACAGGTCTGCGGAGGGACCAGCAGCCTTTAGGCAGGAACAGAGTGTGATCGGCATCAGTCCAGGATTCACCTCCTGTCAGCTGCCTTCGGCCCCTCCTCACTGCTGGGTCTGTATTTCATGGAGCTGGAGGATTTTAGAGGATTTTATAAAGTTCATGTTCATGTTTAATGAACTCCTCGAACATCTTTTAACCTGTAAATGTTTTTCTTCTCGAGGTTTCAGAGCTGTTTGATCACTGCCAGGTTTCGAGTTCTCACAGAAGAACAACGGAAATTAAATATTTGAATATTATTTCACTTTTTCCCAGCAGTCAAATTTCTTTTAGAAAGTACAACCGAGAGTCCAGAACATCAATACAACAGGATGTGATCACCTGCCGATCCTCTCTGACAGAAACTGACCGGAAAACAGCACAAAGTCAATATATTTACTGTCTGAGCTCATCAGCTTCAGTGATTTCTGTAAATATCAGCTGATTCGTTTCAAACACGTTGTGACAGGAGCAGCTAAAGACTGGGAAAGATGTGGAACGCTCCAAAAACACCTGTTTGGATCATTCCACAGGTAAACAGGCTGATTGGTAACAGGTGATAGTATCATGATTGAAAGGCTCAGTGGTTCACAGCGAGGATGGAGCGACAGGATTGGATGAAGAGATTAATACCTGGACTCAGGAACACTTCAGGAAACACAGATTGATTATTAATGATTGATTCTGGTTTTATTGATCTTGATGAGTTCAGACTGTTTCTGAATCAGGTTGTCTGTTTAGTTTAAAGGAAACTCTGAGAAGCTGCTCTCTGATTGATCTCTGCATGTTATTTCCTGTGCGTATCGAATGATTAAAGACAATAATTAGTATTAATTTAATAATAAAGTGTGGCTCGATGGAAGGTTGACTGTGGTGAATGTATGTTTGTATGACACATCTCTATCATGTGACCAATCAAAACGACTTCCTGTATTCACAGCTAAAGGGAAAATAAGCTGACCTGAGTACTGACACTGCACAGCTCTCACGAGGACAAAAACTGATGCTGGTCACCCCACACTGGGACAGAAAGACTCCAACACCCAGAGATCCTGGGCGGCGTGAACGTCCAGCAGCAGTCTGAGCTGCTGACATGAGGAAGACCAATCTGCAGCACCTTCATGAGTCTCTCTCCTGTTTTCACTCAACTTTATTTAAAACAAACCTCAGAGCAGATTTCAGCCTTCGGCGTCTCTGATCTTTTACATCCATCACCCTCATCATACATCCTGGCTTGTTTCCTGGTTTGTCACAACACGAGTGAACGCTGTGATTTTATGGCCTCTTCACTCTTTGGTTGTGGCGTCATGTCGACATCTCACTTTACAGAACAGGCTAATGTCACAGGGGGGGGGGGGGGGGGGGGGGGGTTCAGGTCTTTACAGGTTGATGGTCCAATATGTCAGATAATCACATGTGGGAGGATAACTTGTGCGTTAGAATACAAACATAACTGGAAAAAAAAAACAATCATGGATGCATCGATGAGTTCTTGCTGATGGATCAATAATTCTGCTCTTCCAGCTTCCAGCAGTCAGAGCTCATTCTGTCCTGCATCAGTTCGCAGCTAAACTTCTTAAATCTACGTCCAGAGACAGACTCGACGACGTCTTTGTTCGACGTCTGAACCGTCTGACGGCTCGTTTCGTCAGAGTTTCGCCGATGTTTAATGTAACAACACTCATTATTCAGACAGAACTTTATTTATTTTTATATATTTTAATGAAGATGAATGTGAGGCGTTTACTTCTTCTGCCGAGAAGTAAAAGTCTGTTCTCTGGACGTCTTCACGGTGAACTCTGAAAGATGAAGATGTTGCTTCATTTTAAGGGATCACAGGTCAGAAAAGCGGCTCAGACAGTGGAACCTGAACAGAAACGAACCACACAGCTCGTGATTGATCAGCGATCACTTCACCACTCTGATGCAAAATACAAAAAAATATATATATTTTAAGTCTACTCTTGGAACAAACTTCAGGTACTTCAAAGCTTCACTCTGTCCTACATCTCCCACAATGCATTTCACACCTCCACCTTTGACAGCTGTGTCAAATTAAACGGTGTTTGAGTCGAAGAGGAAGCAGGTTGGTTGCTGGCGGTGATGATGTCAGGGCAGTGATTGGCTCCAGTCTCTGATGTCACATCCTGTTGTTTGCTGGGACAGTGCTCCTTCCTTTAAACTCCTCCGCCCCCACTCCTCCACCTCCGGCAGAGGCCTACTCCTCCACCACGATCTTCTGGGTCTCGAACATCTTCCCGATGGCGACCTGCAAAGACAGACAGACAGTTAGCTGTTGGATCCGCGACCTCGGTACGGAGCTGCTTTGGGATGACTGTCGTTTGCTTTGTTTTGGGTTTGTAGCTTTTATTGTTCTTTGGATGAAGCGAACAACAAACGTCATTGTGAGTGTGTGTTAAAGTGCTTCCTCTGCAGAAAACCACTTCCTGCTCTCCATCTGCAGCTCGCCATTACATGAGGTCACACAGAGGAAATCAGAAATACAGGCCAGTCTCGAATGTAAGCCCCTTTCTGCCCCGGGCAGTGTGCTGCGACGTTCAGGCCCTAAACACCGCAGAGACGCCTGCCTCTGTTCTGTGTACTATAACAAATGTCAAGTTTGTACTGAGGGGGGCGCTAGAGAACGAGTGGTAGTGTGTGTGTGTGTGTGTGTGTGTGTGTGTGTGTGGTGTCCAGAGAGTCTTGTCTCTGTGTTATGTCAATATTATCCAGCTGAACTCTGTTGTCAAATAGAACAGCCAATTATGTTCGAGTGTGATGTAGCTGTACTGTATGTACAAACTGTGTGTGTGTGTGTGTGTGTGTGTGTGTGTGTGTGTGTGTGTGTGTGTGTGTGTGTGTGTGTGTGTGTGTGCTTGGGGGCCACAGTTCATAATTGATTTTCTCTTGTTTCAGTAAAAAGACACGACAGCCTCATCTACAGAACATGACCAAATATGACCCCCCCCCCCACACACACACACACACATAGACACACACACACACAGACTGTCTGCACATCAGTGTGTCTCTCTGAACACAGCCCACCTGCCACCTCAGAGCATCAGTTGATCAGATTCAGCAGCTGTTTCAGGACACTATAAAACTTTATGGCCGCACATTTAAAAACTGTGTGAGAACCTGGAAGGTTTTCAACACCTGAATACCTTCAGAAGAAGAAAAAAACAGTCTCCTGCTGCTCTACTGCCCCCCTGAGGCTGTGCTGCTAATGACACACCAAAGGAGCGACAACGAGAATACTCTTACATCCCTTCAAGCAACAGTCAGAGGTGTGAACGGTTCATAAAGTGAAAACTCAAACCAAAGCTGCCAACAGTGGATGGGTGGTGCTCTGAACAAGGTGTAGATGACAGCATGTGGTTGTTCAGGATCAACAATATGATGCAGGTATTCAGATTTTTAATTAAAAAAAAATGTGTGGTTATATCACTGCAGTGCCACCAGGGGGCACAATCTGTCCACAAATAAGCGTTTCTCCCCCGCTACACCTCATCAATTATTCTGCCGTCAACCCCCTCGCTCTCTAATACACAGAAAACCCTCTCTCTCTCTTTTCACGCTATCAGGGCAGACCCTCTCTCGCCCGGTTGGAGCCCCCCTGTGTGTGACGTCCTGATTGGCTGGAGTGTGGCGTAGGAGGGAGGGGGGTGGCGGTGAGGTGGCCGGCTCTCTGAACCAATCAGCTGGCAGGAGGCTCGGCTCTCATGTAAATTGTTGCGGCTGTGGCTCCTAACAAAGGGACGGCCTCTCTCTCTCTCTTATCCAGTCTACCTCGCTCCACCTCGCTCTACACATCTGTTCTGGTTACTCTCCATCTTTCCCTCCATCAGTTTGTTCTCTTTCTCTTTAGATTTGTTTCTCTTTCTTCATCTGTCTTTTTTCTGTCTGTCTTTTCATTTTGGCTGATTTCAGTTCAGTTCGGCAGTTTTTCTTTCATGGTAACAGAGACGAGAAATCATGAATAATAAACCATCAGCTCTAAAAATAAACCACCGACCATTCAAAGCAGAAATATTTCATCTTGATTAGTCAATTAAAACAGGATCAAAATAACCCAATTAAGACAGAAACAGCGGGTCAGCATCTAATGAGAGCAAAGCATGCTGGGATATTAATGTGGTTGTTTGCTTTCTCCGCCTGTGTCTCAATGTCAGAGGAAAAGCAAGAGGGGTGGACACTGGGACCAGGGGGCCGGGGCCCGGAACCAGAACCTCTGTGTGAAGTGACTGCTGACGACCACAAAGAGACACAAAACAAACACAAAGAGACACAAAACAAACACAAAGAAACACAAAATGACCACAAAGAGACACAAAACGACCACAAAGAGACACAAAATGACCACAAAGAGACACAAAACGAACACAAAGAGACACAAAACAAACACAAAGAGACACAAAATGACCACAAAGAGACACAAAATGACCACAAAGAGACACAAAATGACCACAAAGAGACACAAAAAAACACAAAGAGACACAAAACAAACACAAAGAGAAACAAAACAAACACAAAGAAACACAAAATGACCACAAAGAGACACAAAACGACCACAAAGAGACACAAAACGAACACAAAGAGACACAAAACAAACACAAAGAGACACAAAACAAACACAAAGAGACACAAAATGACCACAAAGAGACACAAAATGACCACAAAGAGACACAAAACAAACACAAAGAGACACAAAACGAACACAAAGAGAAACAAAACAAACACAAAGAGACACAAAATGACCACAAAGAGACACAAAATGACCACAAAGAGACACAAAACAAACACAAAGAGACACAAAACAAACACAAAGAGACACAACAGGACCACAAAGAGACACAAAATGACCACAAAGAGACACAAAATGACCACAAAGAGACACAAAACAAACACAAAGAGACACAAAACGAACACAAAGAGAAACAAAACAAACACAAAGAGACACAAAATGACCACAAAGAGACACAAAATGACCACAAAGAGAAACAAAACAAACACAAAGAGACACAAAACGACCACAAAGAGACACAAAATGACCACAAAGAGACACAAAATGACCACAAAGAGACACAAAACAAACACAAAGAGACACAAAACAAACACAAAGAGACACAAAACGACCACAAAGAGACACAAAATGACCACAAAGAGACACAAAATGACCACAAAGAGACACAACAGGACCACAAAGAGACGCAAAGCAAGAACACACAGACAACAAAGAGACACAAAACAACCAACAACAAAGATACAAAGTCACTCCAAACAACCACAAATAGACACAAAACAAGGCGAAGAGACATGAAACAGCTGCAGAGAGACACTGCTGGGGGACAGTTATTGTCTCATGGAGGGAACAACAGTTTGGTCAGGATTCAAAAGCCACACGTGTCTGTCCACACACAGGGGAGACGATCACCGTCATCAGTGTTGGAATGGAACGCTAAACTTAGCTTCTATTTATACATCATGACCCCCATCCACACACACACACACACACACACACACACACACACACACACACACACACACACACACACACACACACTCTTCTGAGTCGTGACTGACTGACCTTCAGTCTTCCTCCCACCTGGCAGCAGGTGTAACATTCTGACTGACAAATAGACGTCTGTCAGGACAAAAACGTGGCCACTCCCACGTATATAACAGTCTGGGACATGTGTGATTAACCAATGAGCACCTCAGGATGATCAACAGGTCAAAAAACAGAGGACGGAGACAATAACACATCAAACACGTCATGAATACCTCAAAATTAATCAAAAAGTTTGAAGTTACATAATAGCAAACATTAAATATTCTGAATGACAAAAAGCATCAGTAAATCACATCACATCACATCACGGCGTCATGACGTGTCAGATGACATCATGGAGCCTGTCCAACCCGTCCGTCTGGAGTCAGCGTGCACTTTCACTCTGATGCCGCGTCGTTGCCATGACTACACACTTTACCATTAACCAGAACCAACCAGAGCTGAGAGGTTTTCCTCCGACATCCTTTCTGGTACATTCAACAGCTGCTGGCAGCTCTATAATCAACCTCAACACCTCAATTAAAGATGGCCGACGACTGAACGCCGCCGTCAAAGGTCAGACTGTGCCTCGTTTACATTCAACCTCTGCCAGTTTTAAACTACATTCAGCCGTTTATTCCGTCCAGACGCACCTGTGCAGTGTAAAGCTTGGATTATGCATCTGCAAAGACACAAGCTAACTTCTGAGACCACAGTTATGAGTAACACAGCAAGTCTTTTGTCCATTCTGCCTTTAAAGAGAACAGATGGCAGCTCGACATCGTAAATAATGTTTGCAGTAACATAACCAAAATCATTTGGACGATAGTATATTCTCACACAGTAGGCGGACGGTAAAACAGTGGAAGTCGAAGCTAATTTTAGTGCAAGCCATCCACGGCGGTGTGCAGTTAAAGAAGAAATGCTGCCCCGAACAGCAGGAGACAGTAAAAATCGAAGTTAAAGAGCCGTTGAAAGTGGGAGGAAAGAGATGAAGCGACGGAGGGGAACCGGCAGAGCGCCAACGAGGTTTTCATGTGTGAGAGAGAGAAAAGAGGGGGGGAAAGATGAAAAGACGGAGGGGCTCGGGCCACGGGACGCCGTCGGACTGAAATTCATGGAGGCCTCTGAGTGTAGGAGAGAGAGGAGGATGGGGAGGGAGAGCGAGGGAGAGCGGGGGAGGCAGAGGGATGGGAGGCGCTCAGGTAGATAATAAACTGAGCATAAGGAGCGCTCCGCGGCGTTCCAGTCCTCCCATTCGTCAGGAGATGAGAGCCGAGCGGCAGGCGGCACGGCACATTTTACTGTCTGACGACTGAGGGGGGGGGGGGGGGCAAACCCAGCCAATCCTGCCCCTCCCGCCCCCTCCACCTCGTCAGGTGGGTACAAGTGGTCATCATTTAAATCCAAAGGAATATTTCACAGGAACTGTGAGCACAGCTGTAGCTCGGCGGGGGTGGAGGCTCCTGGGGGAGACGTTATTTTGGGCGTCAAAGGTTCTGGAAGTGAAAGTCCACTTCCTGTCTGCACAGGAAGTGACTGACAGCTGGACCGTCAAGTCCTGGATGGACCAGAAACCCAACAAGTTATGAGTCTGTGTATGTAAAAACTGAAGAAGTCAACTACGACCCCCATTCACGTGTGCTGCTAACAGCAAGCTAAAGCTAAAGGCTACATTTAAAGAAACATTTAGCAGCTGAATCTGGATCAGTTTGGTTGAGGCTGAGCAGCAGCAGAGGCTCATGGGTATTGTAGTATTAAGACCAAACTGACAGTAAAAACCTGAACTTCAAAAAGCCGAAGCTAAGCCGTCACAGCTTTATTTGTGTATGTTGCTTTGTGAGTATTTCTGCCCCCCCCCCCATTGCTGTGTGTCAGACAATCTGTCAAACCTGTTCACAGATTTCAGTTAAATCTGGTAGAAACTGCCCATGAACAAATGTGTCCTGCTGCACTTTAAGGGGACCATGCTTCACTCATCACATAAGCCACCTCTGAGGGGGGGTCCAGACGGTCAGCGCGCAGTGTTTCAGTGAGGTGTTGTTCCACTACGAGTCCTCAGAACAGCTTCACGTCTGATGACCGTCCAAGAGATCCTCTCTCATTCGGTGTTCTGATGCTGCTGCTCTTAAATCTCTGTTCCTCTGGTCTGAGGTCTGGGTCCAGGCTCCAGCAGCAGGACTCACACTGTGTCCACGTTCGTCTCCTCTCGTTTGTTCAGGTTTGTCCCTTAACTTGTCGGCCACCTGGACTTTAGCAAAGACTCTCTGAAGACACGAAATGACTCCTCACCGGCTGCTCCAAAGGAAACAGGCAGCGAGACAATACAGAAGTCAGCAGGTGTACAGAGGGAGAGAGACAGAGAGACAGAGAGACAGACAGACAGAGAGACAGACAGACACACTTGTTCGTACATATCAGGGACGAAGCGTTCAGATCAGAGAAAGGTGAAACAGACAATTAACCAAAACATCTCAAAGGAGGAGAACCTGTCTCTGTCTCTCTCTGTCTCTCTCTCTCTCTGTCTGTCTCTCTCTGTCTCTCCCTCCGTCTCTCTCTCTGTCTGTCTCTGTCTGTCTCTCTGTCTCCCTCCCTCTGTCTGTCTCTCTGCCTCCCTCCCTCTGTCTGTCTCTCTGCCTCTCCCTCTGTCTCTCTGTCTGTCTGTCTCTCTGTCTGTCTCTCTCTCCCTCTGTCTGTCTCTGTGTCTGTCTCTGTGTCTGTCTCTCTGTCTCTCTCCCTCTGTCTGTCTCTCTGTCTCTGTCTGTCTGTCTCCCTCTGTCTGTCTCTCTGTCTCAGGTTCATCAGTTTTCTCCTTTCAGCTCTTTTCTTTTAAAACCTTTCATGTCTCCGGGGACGACTGACCGAGCTCCACTCTCCTCTCCTGACGTAGCGAGGACACCATCAGCCGCCGTCGGCCGCGGCAGAACAACTGACCGGAGCGATGTGATTGGCTGCCCAGACATGAGATGGTTTCAGATTAACGGTCAGGAGGAGATCAGGTCAGCGTCTTCAGCTGACCTGAGACTTCACTTGGACTTGTCTTGACTCACTTAGGAACGGTGGTGGTTCTGTCTCTGCTGACTTGGACTTGGACTGGTCCTGGTTTACTGCAGAGACTGACGTGATGGATCTGTTAGCAGTGGAAGTCTGTCATGTCTTTGCTGCTCTGACGGTTTATTAATCTTCATCTTTAATCTGCGGTCGTACATCGCGGACCGCTGCAGGTCGGGGGCTTTCAGCGTCTTGCTCAAGGACACGTCAGCAGGGTGGGGACGTCTGTTGAAGGACGACGTCTTTGCATCTCACACATCCTGCTGCTTCATTTCATGGTAATGCAGCCAATTACATCGCTCCATTACGATTCTTCCCCTAAACCCCCCACATGTCGCTCGTTTGTCCCTCCCTGCCTCTCTTAATTGTCCTCTGCTTACCTGTTGTGTGTGTGTGTGTGTGTGTGTGCTCTGTAAAACCCTCTCATTTCTGTCCTCCACCCGTTCACTCTTTCCGTCTCCGTCCTCTAGCTCCGGGTGGTGCAGCATGTGTATGATGCATGGTGCAGAGCAGGGCTGTGCAGGTGGACGATCTGAGCGTCCCCGTCAAACGTCCTGTGTGTTTTCCAAAGTGCCGGAGTCTCCTCTGGCTCCGTCTCCTCGTTAATTATTCATGTGCATTCAGGAGCGCTGCAGGCCCGTTTAAACGCTCCGTCTCTCTCTGCACCGCTTCCTCTTCCTGTGAACACCGGAGGCCACAGTCTGCTTCAGACCAGGTCCTTTTTGGACTGTCTGACGGAGCCTGACAGCAGAATTATGGTCATGTGTGTAACAACTTCTGCAACCAACAATCAAAGACTTCACACAGTGATCGGTCAGCTGTGCAGAGGTCTGAAAGCAGCTTCAGGGAGAAGCAGTGCTCCACCACATATAATCTGAGCCCAGCTGAGCCGGGTCAGGATCTGTGTGAATCAGCACGGCAGGAAACTGATCCGTCTCATCATACAGACGGACACAACCGGGAGCTGGCGAGCGAGAAAACAAACAAGCAAAGCTTTTCAGCGTGGAGTTGAACGCTGGGCAAACCTCGGACCCCACGTTCGCGTTGTTGGCGAGGGATCGGAGAGGCAGCCAGAGGAAGACGACGGTGCCGCAGGGGTTACATGACGGCCTCCCTCAAAGGTCAGCGGCAAACAGCGTTGAACTAAAGGTGAAATCTGCCCAAACAAATCTACCTGGATTAACTCCACCTCTGCAAGCAAACCCAACGACTGCGACGCGTCCACTGACACGAGCTGATTCACTGATGACAGACACTGTTAGAAATGCTGCTGTCCAGGTCGCATCCGTCTATCTCCTGCTGGTTTTCACCAGCTCACCTTCAACCAGACATCGATGGTCAGGTTTTATAAGTTTCTGTCAGGCTGCGTCATCGTGAACAGTCATGACATCTTTCCATTTTCAGAAACTCTCAATCTTCATGCTTTCTCTCCTCCTCTTCAGCTGCTGGCCGTTTCTCTTCACCTCTTCTTGCTTTCATGTGTTCCTTCCTCTTCTCTCTCCTCCTCTTGTCTCTTGGTTTTTCTCTTCTTATTCTTTCTTTGCTGCCAAAGCGACGCATCAGTCTATAACAATCATCTGAGAGCAGCACAGAACATCTGTCCTTCTCTTTCTCCTCACCTCGTCACTGATCACTTCATTCCATTTTTTTTATGTTTTACAAGCAATAATTCATGATGCACCAGATCCCTGCAGGGGCGACTCATGACTGTGGCT
>NC_055677.1:1365000-1375000 GCF_017976325.1 Chelmon rostratus
GAGCAGGCAGACGCCTCCGTATGCAAACGATGCTTGAACGTCCGCTTCCACGACGACAGAGATCTGCAAACCAGAGCCAAGCATGCGAGCAACTCTCTGAACCTGATGAAGAGAAAGGGTATTTGAGTCTGCGTGCACACAGCTTCAGGCCTCCTCGTGTGTTCGAGCTGCCTCTTCACACCGTCAGCAGACTCAGTTTCTCTCATTAATCGTCTCGCAGAGGACGACAGAAACCCAGAAAACACTCGGGCTCACACATCAATGCAGCCAGGCGCAGGAGAACGAGAGGCAGAGATTTTGAGAGAAGCGAATCGATCGGCTGGTCGGCAATCTGCTGGAGAGGCAACGAGGAGAGAAGAGAAAGCAGAGGAAACACAAGCGACTCATAAAGGGGGGGATGAGAGAGTCCTTCAGGAAGAGGCTGCAGAGCAACAGTCCACTTCAAACTAATGGAGCTCCAGGTCCAGCTCCAGGTCCAGCTCCAGGTCCAGCTCCAGCTCCTCCTCAACCCTGCTGACAACCTTCAACAACCCGCTCGCCAACGAAACTCTTCAAACGTTTAGTTTGTGTTGACGAAAACTCGACCAAAACCAGCGAAAAAGAAACGACTGAAGCCGATAAATGTTTGTCGAAAGATGAAGACGAGAAGCACGAATCAGATCAGATAAAGGTCACAGAGGTCGTCGTGAAAGCCTCCTCCTCCTCCTCCTGTCTGCTTCTTCCTCCTCCTCCTCCTCTCTGTTAAATCAACCATAACTCTGCCTTCCTCTCTGTTTTAACTGTTATCCTGACATCACATTGCCTTCTTCAGTCAATGAATTTCATCATGCAGACTGCGTGTGTGTGTGTGTGTGTGCGTGCGTGCGTGTGTGCGTGCGTGTGCATGTGTGTGAGGATGGAGTATCATCATTGCATCAGACCCTCATTTCTAAGAATAGAAGAAAAACTAACAAACAAAACGAAGCAGCAGAAAATAACAACAGAGAAGAAGAAGAAATGGTAAAATCTTCACTGCAGCACTTTATGGACGAAGAGTTAATCTCCAAAATCAAGTTCATCTATTGACGAACCGCCGACCAGCGAAGCAATCTGATGCAAATCACATTTTCCTGCCTCCACTCGGCACACTATGATCAAGACTGTCAGCGTTCAGCCCGAGCAGCACCCAGGGTTTCATGGCCCGCCAGCAGCTAGGACTCATGGGAGATGTTGTTCAATTCCAATAAAATTGGTGTTTTAGCTCATTAAAGTTTCTCATTACAACCGAAACTGTTCCCTCACTCCTCCAGGTTTGTTTTTGTAAAAGTTTCTCCAAACGTCTCACAGGATTTGCATCCTGTCATCTCTGGTGTTTGTGATTTTCTGCTCCTGGACAGACTTTCAGTCGCTGTAAATTGAGCTTCATCTAAACATGTCAGCTGCTAGAAATCATTTTCCACCTTCAAGCAGATTCCAGTCCAACACTTTGCCGTCTTTGACGCTGGTGTAACGGGGTCCTGATCGGCGGCGTCCAACCAGTCAAACAGCAGAATGAACTTCGGTCCCATGTTTTGGGAATCAAAGTCTCGACTATGCAACAATAAATGAACTAAATACGGCCAAGCTGTCAAGACGATCTTCTACCACAACAAGGAAAACGATTTTTTTTATTCTTTTCTTCTAAACTGAGGTTGTACGTGATTGTTGGCTTCACATTTTCCAGCTAAAAATACCTCTTCATGCAATGTATCTGTCAAACCACAGGCGATTCAACGCTTAAACATACAACTGCATTAGCAACATGTCACTGTGGTAAAGCTCCATCGTGCAGTTTAATGACTGCAGCAGAGGATTCATACCTTTGTGATGCTCTTTTGACCCCAAAAGCTTGATCTCTGATTTGGTAATGTTCTATTTTTAAAGCTGCACCGGGCAGCTCTGCGTGTTGGCAGCCTCTGAGGGAAGTGCTGGATGATGGTTTGAATGTTTGAGGGCTTCAAAAGTGATAAATCGATACTCACTCTTCAAAGCTCAGAGAGTTTGTAGAGCTGGAGATGATGGGAAGAGTAAAAGAGACCAAAGAGATGATAAAAGAGGTGTGTGTGTGTGTGTGTGTGTTCAGAATCGGTTTTTAGCAGTGTGTATTTTGACTCTTTCCTCCAAAGATACGTTGGAGTTTGCTTTTCTGTTTTCATTTGCTGAGAACGCAGAAACAAACTCATATTAGAGTTCAGCACGAGACCAAAAACTGTGGTTGAGCTCTTGTTGTCAGCCATGATCCTGGCCTCTTACGACAGGAAGTCTGAATTAGTCTTCGTGATAATAAATAAAATTGACAGAGGCAGAAACTGAGTCAGTCCACCTTCAGTTCAGGGTCGCATCAGGTCCTTCAGCCCCCGTATATCTGCCATAAACTGTGTCTGCTGAGCTTTGAGCACATCCTGTACCAACTATGGGATGATGGTAGTAAAACTGACTATTTTACACTCAATTTTGGATTTGTTTGACCAACAAATTGTCCTTTGGAGAGTCCAGAAGGGCATTCAGTAATAATACCGAGGCCGTCAGAGTATAGTAGTACAGATATTTTGGTAAAACTAAACTAAACTGTTTAATCGACTCAAAACGTGGTTTATTTTTTAAAAAGCGGCATACACAAAGAAGAATGGGCCATGCACCCTTGACCTAACAATGCACTAGCTAAAATTTCTGATGTAGGGGGGTCGTTGATTCTGTACAAACTGGCATATTGTGCCGTCTGTGACAACAACGCTCATGGGTGTGTAATGGGGTAACACAGGGGTCTATTCTTGGTCCATTACAAGTTACATTACACATAAATAAACATCATTCTTCCTAATAAACACTTCCACATCCATTTTTATGCCGATGATGCAGCTTTATATGCACCTGGATTATTATGCACTTGATTGTATATGATTGATTGTATTATGTATATGATTGTTTCTTGTTCTTCGGTCTCTCTTGAACAGATCTTGACATCAATGAGACGACTTGATCCAAAAAACAACACATGGTACAAAAAATCCAGAAAACAAACCAAAGAAAGCATTTAAAAGTAAGTGATTGAAGTTTTCTGAATTTTCCTCAATGACAACGAATTTGTGGGACTAAAGGTTAGTAAGGTAGCATTTTGTTCTTTGGACTCTCCACTCTGGAGTTTGGGGCGATTAAACCAGTATCTTCCCTCACAAACGGGAAAAGGCGAGCAGCGAGCTGCAGGTTTCACCGGGCACGGCTGCATTGTGTTCTGACTGCGACGTGGCTGCTGGAACTGATCGTGTCTGTTCCAGAGGATTCTCATAATTCCACCAGAAGCAGGGCAACGCGTTTCAGAAGCGTCCCGGAAAAGGCTCTCCGCACTGCTCCGGAGAACACGTGGCCAGTCCAGTACTGATGGAAGCCACATCAAGCTGAGCAGACTGAGCCAGACACAGAACAGAACAAGACCACGTCGCAGCCACGACGCAGCACAGCCGTGCCCAGTGGAGTCCAGCCGTTACTGCTCCGCTTTACATACGCTGCTGTTCCATAACAAGCACCTGATGTCTGTGTGATAATAAGACCTTAAAATGGTTTCGACAGCTCAGACTGCGACGTGCACAAAGCGCTGCAGCCTCGCAACAACTCTGACAGTTTCAACAAAAGCTGAAGTGTCATGAAGGCAGGTTTTACTGCAGGGACTGTTGTATTACACTCATGAATACACATAAAACAGAGTTGAAATGCAGCCTATAAAACATTTATATGCTGCAACTTTGTTATCGCATATCTGCAGTGTTGATGCCAGTACTGATCTGTCTGCCCTGAGCCAACATGAGCAGGCGATATCAACCCCGACAGAGCATCGCTCCAGCCATAATTAAGACGTCTTTCCGGCACGGCTTACGTCTTTATACCGGAGTCAGGTTCTGAGCGAGACCTGTGCTCGGCCCGCTACCGCCCCCACTGCCTCAGTGTTTTATGAGGCTCAGAAAGAGTAGGAGGGAGTAAAAACCTGTCTGCTTTAATCCACCCAAACAGCTCCCGTCTCTTTTTAATAGAGTTTGTTCAGCAGGATGAAGTCCTACAATATGAGAGTGTTTCTGTGTTACTGCCTGTGTGCGTGTCTAAAGCTCGGCAAAGCTACCAGCACCCGTGGGGCGTTCAGGTGTAAAAGCAGCAATAAAGGCGTGGGATTTCTGAGGGATGGAGGGAGGAAGGCTGGGGATTTTCACAGATCGAAAGATGGAGGAGGAGAGGGAGAGGAGGGTGGGGGGAGAAAAAGAGAAGCAGGGAGGACTGAGGGGAGAGGGAAGAAAGGGGAAGGGTAAGAGTGAGGTAAAGAGGAGGAGGAGGAGGAGGAGGAGATGGTGAGGAGACGCAAGATTTCACACAGGGTGCTGCCCTACTTTCCCCTTCAGCTCCTCTCCGGTTCAGGCTTTCCCAAAATCTCTGGTTCCCCCGAACTGAGCTGCACCACAGCTGCAACTGCGTCAGAGCAGTCGGCCTCCCGCGTCAGGAAACACGTTTCTGGTTTGTTGTTTTGTCTAGCTGCAGTTATTTAAGGCGGTATGAAATCCAAACACTCTTTTGAGCAGCTTTTTACTGAAACACGTTGAACTCTTGGTTATAAAGAGGGCGCTGCAGCAGGAAACAGCTGCCTGTCCTCACTGATGATGCTGCAGATTTGCCCTGATTGGTAGAAACTTTAATAGCATGCACCACAGCAAAGCAGGCAACTGTGAAAAGAGGCAGATGTTTTCAGACTGAGAGGCAACACCTGTCCAGGGGGGTGGAGGAGAGATGAAGGGGGGAGGGCACAGGGAAAGATGTGAAACACACGGTGTGAGGTGAAAGGGAGGCGGTTACTCTGACGGTCTGAGCACCTGCTTTTTGTGTCTAAAATCCTGATAACTGGATCTGAAGAGTCAGGCTAACCTACAACATCTGGACAGAGCTTCCCTGAGGATCATCATCATGTTTTCTTCAGGATCACAGTGATCCGGTGATCCTGCACATTCAAACAGGAGCTGCCTTCAGTTCATTCTGCACTCTTTACAGGTGCATATTTGCAAAAACCTGATGATTAGAAAGACAAAGATTAAAAACAGAAACAGTGTCGGATAAAGAAAACCCCTGAAAAGCTCTGACATGTTGTTTGTCTTCAACAGGATCAATACTGACGAAATCAAAGACGCGACACGAAACATCAGAAGCATCCTGCTGCCACCTGAACAACGAAACTACCGTCTGTGGTTTGGCCCTCCAGCAGAGAAGAAAGTTCATAATAACCTTACACATGCACACGCACACGCACGCACGCACGCACGCACGCACGCACGCACGCACGCACACCTTCATTAATGCAGATACAGAGCGCTGCTTTACTGTTGCCGCAGGAATAATCCAGTTTCAGTGATTATGTGTCTGTCTGACCGGAGGAAACATTTTTCACAGAGGAAAAAAAAAAACAACTAATCAGCTAATTTGTTTAAAGCTTAAAAACAAGTTCACAGCAAAACAACAAGCTTCAGACAAAAACCCCGAGAGCGCAGCAGAAGCTTTTATTCAGGTTTCTTCTGGCTGAAGCTGCAGGTGACTCAGGTAATGAGGTTCAACTCTCCTGGAGAAGCCTGTGTGTGTGTGTGTGTGTGTGTGTGAAACTTTGAATATCTGCAGAGATATTTCAGCACTCTGCATTTAACTGTCTGATTATTAAAGATGGTGGAGCTTCTTTATCGATGTTACATAACATGAGCTCGGTGTCAGGAGTGGAAACCTCCGTTACGTAAAATTCAGACAGCAGAGTTGGTTTAAAGTAAACTGTTTTCCACCAAACACAACACCGCCAAAGCACTTTATTGTCTTGGCTAAAATCATGTGTATGTGAGAATACTGAAACTGTTTTAGAATAAATGTAACTTTACTCTGCTATTGTTTCACGAGAGGTTTATAGCGACTTGTAGTCTTTCCCAAATACATGCATTTCACTTCTTGCTAATCGGATGAGTCAAAATGACATTTTAAAGGCAAAAGTAAGGAAAGAAAAAGTGAGAAAATGTGTTTAAAAGTCTGTTTGAAAAAACAAAAAAACCCCACCAAAACCTTGGTGTTTTTTATTCTGTTTTACAATCATGTGGAGTTTTTTCTGCCCTGAACAGCAGGACTGAAGCCTGGAGGTTGGAGGTTTGAGGTTGGGTTCTCTGAGGGTTGAGGTTGGGTTCTCTGAGGCTGGAGGTTGGAGGTTGGGTTCTCTGAGGCTGGAGGTTAGAGGTTGGGTTCTCTGAGGGTTGAGGTTGGGTTCTCTGAGGGTTGAGGTTGGGTTCTCTGAGGCTGGAGGTTTGAGGTTGGGTTCTCTGAGGGTTGAGGTTGGGTTCTCTGAGGCTGGAGGTTTGAGGTTGGGTTCTCTGAGGCTGGAGGTTGGGTTCTCTGAGGTTGGGTTCTCTGAGGCTGGAGGTTGGGTTCTCTGAGGCTTGAGGTTAGAGGTTGGGTTCTCTGAGGCTGGAGGTTGGGTTGGAGTTTGGGTTCTCTGAGGTTGGAGGTTGGGTTCTCTGAGGCTGGAGGTTGGGTTGGAGGTTGGGTTCTCTGAGGTTGGAGGTTGGGTTCTCTGAGGCTGGAGGTTTGAGGTTCTCGGAGGTTGGAGGTTGGGTTCTCTGAGGCTGGAGGTTTGAGGTTCTCGGAGGTTGGAGGTTGGGTTCTCTGAGGCTGGAGGTTAGAGGTTGGGTTCTCTGAGGCTGGAGGTTGGGTTGGAGTTTGGGTTCTCTGAGGTTGGAGGTTGGGTTGGAGGTTGGGTTCTCTGAGGCTGGAGGTTGGGTTGGAGGTTGGGTTCTCTGAGGTTGGAGGTTGGGTTCTCTGAGGCTGGAGGTTTGAGGTTCTCGGAGGTTGGAGGTTGGGTTCTCTGAGGTTGGAGGTTGGGTTTACTCAAATGCAACCCAGATGAGCAAGTTGGAGCCCTCACTGGAGCCAGATGCTGTGTTGTGAATGCATCTTTAAAAAAGTTATTTTCAAAAAAATGTAATTGAATCTAATTTTGAATTTAACGTAAAAAAAACATGAGTAAACGTGAAGTTAGACACTTGGAAACAGGATACTTTAGTGGACTATAACATTTTTTGCTCATTAATTTCAGACCAGACAGTTTTGCTGCAGCAGCAACTAGTGGCCACCGGGGGAACTGCAGCTTAACATACATCAGCATCGGTTGAATTATTTCTGTGTTTGCAGCTGTTTAGATTTAGCACCACACCTCAGTCCAGACAGGGATTCATATTCAAACTAACCTGCAGGTGAAAAGAAACACACCTGGCCTCCTAACCCGGCACGTAAACCCCACCATCCTTCGAGCCGTTTCATCACAAATCCTCTGTGTGTTTGCAGAGCTCAGAGATCAGAGCGACTGAGACTCTGCCCGGCCCCCAAGAGCCGTGACGGGGGCCCGTTTCCCCCGACCTGGCAGGTATAACTCAGAGCCCGATGTGGCATTTAATCTCAATTGAGCCAAAATGGCCGAAGGCTGTGTGACATTGCTGTGACATTAAGCAGCAGTAATCTGTGAGAAATGGCTCTTCAGAGGGTGCTGGTGCTCACACACACTCACACACACACACATACACACACACCTACACACACCTACACACACACACACACACACCTACACACACACACACACACACACACAGAAACAGAAATACTCTCACTTCATTTTCACTTTATCATCTTGTGTGTGTGTGTGTGTGTGTAGGTGTGTGTGTGTGTGTGTGTAGGTGTGTGTAGGTGTGTGTGTGTGTGTGTGTGTGTGTGTGTGTAGCCAGTAAATCCAGCTGTTGTAGGATGCACAATAGACTGAGAGCAGCTGCATCTTTCATCACACAAAATTCAACTCTACATTCTCTCCTCCTCCTCCTCCTCCTCCTCATTCATATTTTTACTTCTGTCTTGGACGTTTTTATCCTTCGTTCACCTTCATTTTACATTTGCAATTCTCTGCTTAAACTAGAACATTCTCCTCTATAAACAGAGCAAGACTGCAGCAGCAATCAATCATCTTTACTCTCTAACTAACTTATAGAGACGCACGCACGCACGCACGCACGCACGCACGCACGCACGCACGCACGCACGCACGCACAATCCAGAACAAGCTTTTTAAGTCCAGGAATTCAGTGACGATCGCACCTGCTGACGACTGAACACTGAAGGAAGAGGTCAGAGGTCAACCAACACCACAAACAGACAACATCATCCGTCTGTGAACGGGGGGGGGGGGGCGTCAAAGGTCCATCATTACCGTCTCCCACCCTACGTGACCCCCCGTCATCATGCGACTGAACATGTGACTGAATCGAAGCTCCAGAAACAGGCAGGAGGGATCTGAGTTAAGATGATTCAGTCAAACTACCTGCTGTTTTGTCCCTGGTGGACAACTTGTTCCCCAACACGATCGTCAGCGGTTTGACCTGAACTCTTCATTATTCCTCCATCACGTGTGTCGCTGTATGACTGAAAGATTAGATATTAGGGCTCACACATCTCTGGTTTTACTGCTGTTTCACTCACATCCAAACCAGTCTGATCTCCAATATTCATTTATTCTTCAGTGTCATTTAGAGTGCTCTACATCTCTTCCTCACCTTCCTCCCCCTCTCTCTTCTAACGCACTGTGTGGATCTGCACACAGGGGAGGAAACACAGAGTCAGAGAGCAACAAACACAAGCAGCCGATCCACAAGAAGTGTGTGTGTGTGTGTGTGTGTGTGTGTGTGTGTGTGTGTGTGTGTGTGTGTGTGTGTGTGTGTGTGGGATATGGATTCTTCCAGAAGCCTGTAGTATTGCAGCAGGGTTGTAACAAGGTGCACATTCCCCCTCTGATGCATTAATCCATGAGTCGGTGTGGGCGAGATGCAGAGGAGCAAACACACACAGCTCTGCTCAAGTCAAATGGGACAAACATGAAGCGCTCGGGTGTCCACAGCCAATCAAAACACACGGTGACTGTGTGAAACTGCTGCCGGAGCTGCGTGTGGATGCCGCTGAACACACAAAACTGTGCAGCTCGACGCACCCAAAGCTCAAGAACTCACGTCTGACTTTAGATGCAAAGCACACAGTCATCAGTGAGGACCCCCCCCGTCCATCACTGCCTCACTCAGGCTCCTGAGCATTAGCATTAGCATTGGCAGCACATTCAAATGGGACATATGCAGACTGAACAGATGGTGTTTTAGCCTCACGAGCCGCAGAGCTGGCCCAGGCTGAAATATCTGCCATGCTGTATCAATTCACTCTGATTTTTCATCTAGCGCCACCACCAGGTCAAAACTAACAACACTCCCATCAGCCTCAGCTCTAATCTGTGTCTACATTAGCAGATGGTTCTTTCTCATGTTGATCTACTCATGGTTTCCGGGTTTATGAGCTCACATCTTTCCTTTTAGAAATGTGTTGGAGGAATATTACAGTTCTTCTTCAATAAAGTTCAGACTGAGACTCCAAAACCTCAAATTAAGTCTTCAGAGTTGGCTGTCTGGATGTAAAACTAATCTGTGAAAACAGAAATACAGGAAAAGGTCTGTGTGTGTGTGTGTGTGTGTGTGTGTGTGTGAGATCCATCATATGACTAAATCTACTTACACACTCCCACCACTACCCACTGTGTGTGTGATATATATTTATAAACCAATCTGACTCATAAATCCCACTGTTGTAACACACACACACACACAGGTTTAACTTTGTGTGTGTGTGTGTATGTGTGTGTGTGTGTGTGTGTGTGTTTGGTTGAGGTAAAAGACGGTAAGAAAGACAATCTGACAATTCCCTGTTGGGATTGGCTGAGAGGCTGCTGATGCATTATGGGAACAAAGTGACCAACAGTGAGGTGATTAGTCCCGAGTTGCCACGGTAATGAGGGAGCGTGTTTTGTGTTTGTGTGACCGAGGTTGTGCAGTGTGAATGTGTGTGTGTGCGTGTGCGACAGGTGGTCAGTCAGTAAACAGGTGTTCATCTGCATACTAGTGAT
>NC_055677.1:1377500-1387500 GCF_017976325.1 Chelmon rostratus
ATACCAGATGACATGATATATATATCGCTTTAGCTGCAACATTAATCAATTAGTTGTCGACTATGAAATCCATCAGCAGCATAAGACAAAAAAGTCTAAATTCTCTGATTCCAGCCTCTTAGATGTGAATATTTCTTGTTTTTTGCTTCCCTCTGACAGTAAACTGAATATCTTTGGGTTGTGAACCAGATGAGAGATTTGATGATGTCATCTATTAACATTTTTAATTTTCCAAATCAATAAATGGAGAAAAAAAGCGACGACAGATTGATCGATAATGAAAACACTTGTTAGTCGCGGCCGTAAATCTCTCACTTCCACTCTTCCTTGAAGGAATCTCTCCAGTCTTGCGCAGCGTTGGACTGACGTGGATTTGAGCAGCTGGTGTAAAACACAAACGTGGGTGTTTGAAATCTGCCAAACTGGACGTCAGTGACCTCAAACGCAGACACACTGAACACACCCACTGCCGTCAGTTCGCTTCCAGCTCGAGGCCACGATGACCGCGGCGTCCAGAGGAATGAACTACAGGTGAGGAAGTAAATCAAAAGAGACAAATTGGAAACACTGAAGTTTTTTCTGGCAGGAGCTGCTGAGGTGGAAATGATTATTGGTTTAATTTCCAGCTCTTTTTCTTGACGGACTCGGGCCTCATTACAGCCAGCAGCTCCTCTGATGTGGGGAAACTACAGCATCGACCTTGGGAAGTTACAGATCTGCCGGCTAACCCATCCGTCTTCTGTCTGTCTGTGTGTCTCCAGCACATTTAGGATTTAAGACAGAACCAATAAAAGTGTGATGGATCTGGTTTACATGCTGTGGTTAAATACGAGGACGTGACGGAGGAGTGGCGAGGGAACAGGAGGAGGCTGGTCTGAAGGTGAGACAGAGGAACGATGGTGGGTGGATGGAGCAGGAAGGAGGCGAGGAAGAACTACAGAGGGTTTGAGAGAAGGATAAAAGGGATAAAAGAATAGGCAAAAGAAAGGAAGGATAAAGAAAAGGATGTGACGAAGGAAGTGGAGAAAAAGAGGGACGTTTAAAGGAAGAAGACGGAGCAATGAAAAAGAGTGAAATAAGGAAAGAGGAGTGGTATGTGGAGAGATAGGAAGCAAGGAAGGAGAAAGAAAAGGATGTGACGAAGGAAGTGAGGAGGTAAGAATGGAAGGATAAAAAGAGAAGGAATAAAAACATAAAATAAGGGAAGAGGAGTGGTATGTGGAGAGGTAGGAAGCAAGGAAGGAGAAAGGAAAAAATATTTCAGGAAGGAAAAGGGCAAGAGGCAGGAAGGAAAAAAGACAATAAAGAAGAAGAAGAGAGGTAAAGGATGCAAGAAAGGACAGAAGGTTGTAAAATGACGGTGGACAGAACGGAGGAAAAGATAATAAAGATGGAAAGAAAGGTCAAAGACGGAAGGAAGCAATGAAGGATGTAAAGATGGGGCAAAGGAAAAATGGAAATATGAAAGGAGGATTTATGAAACAAAGGAGGGTGGGAAGGAAGACAAGGTGATAGGAAGGAAAGGAAGGAAGTGAGGATAGAAGTGATGAAGAATGTTAAGAAGTGAGAACAGAAGAGTGTAAACAAGGACAAAGATGGAAAATATGTGTCTAAAAAAAGAGCCGATAAAGAAAAGGGAGTAAGGACGAAATGAAAGGAGATAAAAGGAGGGGAGGAAAAGTGGTTCGCAGAGAGCGTCTTCACAGCCAGTTTGAAAAAGACATGAAGATGAAGATGAAGGATGATTTCTGAGCAGCTGGAGGAGACGAAGCAGCTCAGAGTTTGTCATTCAAACGTCCGGCCGGGTTTTTCTCTCCCTCTCGGTCTGAAGCTCAGCAGGGCCGAAGACGAGGCCCTGAGGCTCCTCCATCAAACTGATTCATACGAGGCCTCGGCTAATGGACTCGGCGTAATGAGGCCCGCCGCTAACGAGCAAAACAAAAGACGGAGGGGAAAAAGAACAACAAAGAGATTAGAAAGCGCTGAAAATGATCAACAGGCAGGATGGAGATGACCGCCAGCTGCACGTCCGGCAGCTCCGTGTCTCCTCTGGACAGGAAGTCCAGATGACGACGCAACGAGAGGAGTTTTACAAAGTCAAACTTCAGTTTCGAGGATTTAAAGCGTCACATGTAGAACTGAACAGCAGGAGGAAGAGCTGTTCTTCAGTTCTTCAGTAAACGATTTCTAACTCACTATAACGTACAAACACGGTGATAAACACTAGCTGGAGGCGGAGTTTGAAAGACCTGGGTGTATAGCAGGCAGGTTCAGATGCATTATGGGAAATGTAGTTTTTTAGAGTTTTGACTCGAGTCCACTTACACCTGGTTTTAAAATGTGATCGTCATCCGTACACGACACCACACTGATACTGATACTTGTTTTCAGCAGACAGAGAAGACGAGCGAGAAGACTGAACGAGGCTCTTTACTGATTACACGTCTATTGCTTTGTTGATGCTTTGTTATTTAACTGTGTGAAAAATGAATGATCGACACTCAGAAATAACCGTGTGTGTGGCACGTTGCTCTCATCTGTGCAGCTGATCAGCTCTTAACCAGTCATGTAATTGTTCTGGTCACATGGGAGCCTGCAGGCTGATCTGCAACACGCCGCGACAACATGACTCAATATTTCACAGAAAGGAAGGAACAAATTAATGTTCTACAGTTGCCGAACTCATGAGAGGGGACAAATAATGAAGAATTTGTATGAGAAAGAGTTTCATAAAGTTTATAAAGTTTCCTTAACATAACAACTTATAAAATTGTGTGATTTTTAAAGGGAGTCTGGGGCTGATTTGCACAGGTTTTGCTCTGGAGGACAGAGATTTGATCTCAGTGAGGAGAACAAATGAAGAAAACCAGGTGTGAACACAAAGGTCAGATCGATTTTAATTCTAACACCAGGTGTAAAGGACGTCTGTTGCTTTGATATTCACTGTTCTTTGTTTTTAAATCTGACGCTCACGAGTCTGCAAACTTAACGAAAGTGAAATTCCTGCAAACCCCTTTAACGCTCATAACGCTCCATCACACCTGAGTTTTTTCTGCTGTGACAGGTCAAAGCTTCTGCCCTGACGAAGGCACATTTATTCTTTTTATTGATTAATGTGTTTGGCTTCAGCAACATGTAGTGTTTTCTACCCGTCGTCTGTCTGTGTGGGTAAAGTCTTATCTTTTTCTCTTCGTGCGTCTCCTCACTAAAACTTCAGAGGGAATTCTCTCGTGTGATCTCTGAAGATGAGGAGGAGGAGAGATAAGAGGAGGTGAGGAGAGGAGATTTCCACAATCACTTATTAACTACGAGCTTTTGTCATATTGTGAGAACTTGACAGCTTTTCACCACACACACACTCAGATGATGACACTGTTTGACTGAATCCACCCGGGACAGTTATTTTAAAAGAGAGAGAGAGAGAGAGAGAGACATAAGGAGGACACAGAGGAGAGAGACAGATGGAGAGACATCGATGACAAACCAGAAAAGACACAGAATGAATCAGTTTGTTATTTGATGTTGTTTTGTTGGAATTAGCCGACTCTGACAGCCTGCTTCTTCCTCCTCCATCTACTCTTCCTCATCTCTTCCTCCATCTTTCCCTCTCGGCCTGTTTCTGACACACCTGACGGCTGAAGCTCTGCAGGGTCTTTCCTGGTTTTAAAAAAGAGGGACTACGAGCTTACGATAAATGAAATTTATCAATGAAAATAAACATTTGGAGACTCAAAATCAGCGTTAACAAGGTCAAATTATGAGATATCACCTCCAAACCCGGCTCTGTGGCTCACGTCTTTGACTTGGCTGATAACCTTGCTCCCTTTTTTATTTTCCTAGCAGGAAAAATACTAATTGAAACCTGTGTTACAGAATAATTTCACACATCTGCACTTCTTAGTTAATGAAAAATCAACATGAATTTAAGCACTTTGAAAACACCACTGGTTAATTTCCACTGCTGCCTCACTCAGCCTCTCGCCTCCACACAACTTGCTGATACAACTCTTTCTTTCTGAGTCTTAGTAAAGCGAAAATGCTAGCATGCTAACACAATCACAGTGACAATGTTGATGTCAAATTAAGGTAGAATGTTAGCATGTTAGCATTTGCTATGTAGCTGTAAGCACAAAGTGTAGGAATGTCATTCATTTTGAAGGTGTTTGGGTCATAAAGGTAAAACACAAAATCAGTTTTTTATATTATTTGGGGAATTATATTACTTTAATTTTTATTTTTTTAATTTAATTATTTTTTATTGTTTTATTTCTTAATTTATTTTTTTAATTAAATTAAAATTAATTATTGTATTAATTTAATATTATTTTTTATTTAATTAATTTAATATTATTTTTATTTAATTAATTTAATTTTTAAATTTAATTATTTTTATTTATGTGCAATATTACACATAAATGTTTAATTTGTATAGCAGAGTTAGCTTAAGGCTAATTGTGATGCACAGTTTAGCAGGTCATAATTAAAACCAGTCATAGAAGAGGACTAAACAAAGCAAAGAAGACACACATCACACACCAACAGGTCAACACCTGTGTGCTAATGGAAGGACATCCGGTCCACAGCGTACCTGTGTGAACATTCACAGTTCCTTCCACTGACAGACGGCAGAATAACAAACTGAGTCTCTCCAGGATTCACCTCAAGACCTGCAGCTACGTCAACAAAACGCTTCAGTCTGTGATAAAGCTTCTTATTTAAAGAGGCAAATAAAAAAAAGTGCAGTGCTTGGTACAAAAACACAAAAACCAAATCAATGAATAAATATGGAGCCTCGAGGATGCTTCTTCAAACAGTAACAGTATTCAGGAACATCTGAGGAAATACATTTCAAGTTGATTCAAGGCTTTTCAAGGACCCTGAATTTACTGCTAAATGCTTTGAAAACAAACATTTTTCACACCAACCTGAAAAAACAGGTTTGATTTGCTGGAGTTCAAGTGAGTTATCAGCTCGCCACCTGCTGGTCTGAAGGCGCACTGCAGTAAACATCACATAATCAAATGAAGTCCAATGTGCTTCACATTGCCAGCGACTTTCTTTTTTTTTTATCTTTAATATATTCTCCAGTGCTCTGACTCTTGGTTCATACCTCTCTAATATTCCTCACATCCTTCAGGGCCTCTGTTCAGCTTGTTTTACCCATCCATGGTTTTGTTGTCCAATAAATCCTCCCCAGAGATCAATTTTTGCTGTTTGTTGCTTCTCCTCTTCTTTACCCACACAAAAGTCTAACATTTGTTCTTCTCTTGCGTTTTAATTGATTCTAGTGGACAGTTTCTAGTGCTGAAATAATCCATTTTGTATGTTCATAAAACCCCAAACCCGTCACATCTGTCTTTAAATTACATTTCAGTGTTTATGCTGTTTCCTGTTGCTATTAGCTGCTGCAGTGATCGAATTTTCCTGCAGAGAATGTTTCATCACGCACACACACACACACACGCGCGCACGCACGCACGCACACACCTCCAAATCCAGCCGAACTCTCCCACCTTTCCTCCCAGGAAGTGCTGCGAGTGCCTGCATCAGCTGTTATTGTAGTCAGAGCGAGAGACAACAAAACACAGCCCGCAGCGACGTTTGGCATATTCAGGTCATTCCACAACAATCCAACAAGTGCACCGGCACACTGCCTTCACCACAGACCGAGCTTCTGAGGGGAAGCCCACAGCAGGATTAAAACTCTCCGTTTCTCACTTTTCCTTTTCCCATTCGGAAAAATGAGAAATTGTTTTCTTTTTTTTGTTTTTTTTACATTTATGTCAGAACAGCAATGACACCAAAAACACATTCACAGGAGTTGTTGGTCTCGATGCAGATCCTGGGAAGGAGGGGGGTGTGGCATGACTCTGTCCATTATATACAGGACCTGAACGGTCAAGTGTGAGTGCAGAGCAGGTGTTTGTAGAATGGCCCACTGCACGTCCTCTTTGCTGACGTTAAATGGAGCAAACCAGTGAACCGAGCCGAACAAATGCGTGGCGGCGTGTTGGACGGTGACGACTGATTGGTGCAGCTGCAGCCTGCTGACCAGGTAAAATATAATCGCCATAAGAGCAACACACACACAGTGGTGTCAATTCTTCCAGACACACGATCCCTCATACATCAACTCTCCATTTACTTCCTGGATCTGCACCTCCTGCCTGCAGCACTGTTCCACCTGGATGATGTGTCGTGTGTGCGTCACCTGTGTGATTCTGCTCTTTAAACTGACATTACTGCTGCAGCAGAGTCCCCACAAACACCAAACTATACTGCTCCAGTAACAGTTCAGTGTTGGGCCGATGTCATGCAGCAGTTCACGTTCCCATTCATTTGAATTAAAGAGAATATGTTTTCAGAGCAATGACTCAGCACTTTCTGCATCGTCATTGTTCAGGTTTAACCAAATCGAACATATCTCCATTTTTTACTCAAGAACAATCTGACAAGAAATTAGATTTTATGTGCATTAATAATGTTTTTAGGACATCTCAGGCCCAGTGCATGCTGGTATATGTAGGCACATTGGGGCATTGCCCACATGGACCAACAGGACACAGAAAATCTGATCACGGTGCTGAAGTGTTGGTGGTTTTAATGGACGACAAACTGCACCAGTAAAAACATTCAGATGATGGAACTCCATAATATAACAGAGTCATTTCCATTTCACTTTTTGATGCGTTCTCTCTGCCAGGACCGACTCTCCGGACCAGAGGTCTGCGAGGCGGTGGACCCAATCAGCCGTCTCCGGGCAGGCGGGTGGAATTTATTTTATTTGGACCAGCAGCAGGAGGAGGCCATCTCTCATCTGGCCGCTCAATAATTCAACACAGCGGCGGACCGCATGAAGGCTAGCGGGGAGCGGCGGCTCTCTGGTGTCCGTGTACAGAGCCGTGTGTTTGACAGCTGAAGACGCTGTCCCAAACTCACCCCGCACGCACACAAAGCAGAGAGAGGAATACACCACACTGATGGTGACTGTGCTGCTGCAGATCAACTGATGAAGATGTCGTAAAAGGAGACAGAAGATGAAGACGAGCCAGTGAAAGTGAGATGTATAGGTTACCGTTGGATGCACTGATCTGAGACCAGAGCTTTTAAGGCTGAAAACAGCAGCATTTATGACAATAAAATGAGTTTTAAAACCCCAAACTGTGGCACTCACGGGAACCAGAGGCTTCCAATATACATCCCATAAAGTTGTGTTTTAAAGAGTTCCTGCTGACTGTGGGCACAAACACAGGCGGCTTATGAAAGGTAGCAGAGGTCACAGTCTGCATTAGAGAGAACAGACAGCAATAAGTCCAGGTGAATCCCACCTGGTGCACCCTGGGCCTCAGTGTGAATGACGGTGTAGATTAAATACGGCTGCTGAATTCATCTACATTGTTCTATAAAAGCTGATGCCATTCAGTACCATGTTGGGTTGTTTCGATACGCTGCTAGAAATATGGGAATATATTTTAAACGTTTTAAATAGATAAATATAGGCCACCCTCACAACCTGATAAAAGATGTAAACATGATGAGGACTGGCCGGATATTTGGTGTCACTTTGTGATTCTCTGTGTCTGTTGGACAGATCTTTTCTGATAAAAAATAATGAGGTTTGATTTGCAGACAGAGTTGTGCTCTATATCAGACACATCTCTTCATAAATGTAAAACAAAAAACTGACAACAAATCGACAAAAGCCCTTCAGACGCCTGCTCTACCTGCTGCACCGATCACGCTGCAGCATTCAAGACTGTGAAATACAGACAGACGCAGCATCACAGACGGAACAGCTGAGCCGAGAAGGGCAGGACTTTCTGTCACATTTAGTCAAATTTACAATGAAAAGAACTTCTTTCAAAATAAAAGTCCATCCTCACTTCACCACACAACAGCTCAACAATCTGATGTTGTTCAGAGAACAACATTCATCCAGCCAACACTGTGACGTTATGGATACAACACAATTAATAAAGACACAGCAGCTAAATAAGCTTCACTGCAGTGGTGGTAAATCCAGGGAGATAATTGAAAATGCAAATCAATATAAACTAACTTTGAGACATGATATGCAAAAAAAAAACAGTTGCAACTTCAGCAGATTAAATTCAATATTAATCCAATAACAGTCTGAAGCCGCTCAGACTGCATTAGCTTTAACAGCAGGCTGGACTGATCTGCAGAATAAATGCAGAGCGTGTCACAGTCAGTTAGGCCGAACACACTGAATCCTGATGGGATCTGAGCAGCAGGAGGCCTGCAGACAAATCAGGTCAGTGGTCGGGCACAAACTAGGCCACGGACTCTGGCTCTGAACCACGACAACAGCAGAATCACAAAGAAACCCTGCGACCTCTGTCCGACACTCATATCTGCTCCCAGTGTGAGCCTTCAAAATAAAATCCTCATTCAGTCATTGTGGTGAGACAGCTGTGGACAACATATAAACACCTCTCAGTGTAATCCGACACAACAGCACAAACTACACCCACCACACAGCCAAAACGCTGAATCAACAGATTTCAAAGAGTTTCAACATGAACTAAATGGTAGCTGGAAAGATCAATCGATACCAGCAGCTCTTCTGATGATTATTTTGAGTCATTTTTTAAGAGAAAAAAAACGTTTGTGGCGTCTCCAGTGTGAGGATTTGCTGCTATTCTCTGATTAAATCATCGTAAACTGAACATCTTTGGGTTCTGGACTGTTGCTCAAGTGAAACAAGACATGCGAGGATGTCAAATTGAACTCTGGGAAATTGGGACGGACAATTTTTCCTATTTTTGTATGTTTTATAGATTAAATGATTAATGGACTAATAGAGAGAATAATATGCAGATTAATCGATGTGAATAGGGCTGGGTATCGATTCAGATTTCAAGAATCGATTCGATTCCGATTCTTGAGATTCAGAATCGATTCGATTCTGTAGTCAGGGGGCGTGGCCGAAGTAACAGGGGTATTCCACTCTCTGCGTGCCGTCATCCTTTTACTGGCGAGTGCTGTCAGCTGTCAACCTGAATAATAAAATGACTGTTTCGCTGAACGAAGAAAAGATTTGAATTTGAACTAAATAATAGTCAATTAAAATATTAATCAAACGTGGTTAATGTGATTTCTGCTCCTGAACCTCAGCGCACAGCGTCTGCACATCAGCGCTGTGCGCCGTCACCTGCATCTTTACGCAGGATCAGCTGTCATCTGTGAGCGCGCGGTGTTTGTTTCAAACGAACAAACTAAAATAAACTAAAACATTTTAAATAAATGCTCATTAATTGATTTCAGGAGCCGCATCACAGGGATGAAAGAACCGCATGCGGCTCCGGAGCTGCGGGTTACCGACCCCTGATGTAGTGTAGTATAATTCATTGAAGGTGCGCGTTATAATCCGGTGCGCCTTATAGTGCGGAAAATACGTATATAAATGTTTTAAAAAATCGATCTTTGGACGCGAGAACCGATTTTTTAAAAATAAAATGAGAATCAATTTAAAATCGGCGGATCGATTTTTTCGACCCAGCACAAATTTTGAAAACAATTTAAACTGTTGCCTTAAACTGAAATTTAGGAAATGTGTAGGTTTACCTGAGGTGAACATTAGAAACTGAGTAAAAAAAACAGTCTGCAACGAAAACTTAAAGGCAACAATACAAAAACATAAACAATGTAACATGGCAGTCTCCTAAACACAATGGATTTCCAATTTCTTTCACTTCATTCATTTCACTTCTTGAATCTTTGAATCTTTCAATACAGACTGAAACTGAAACTTCATCTTCTGTAACAGAAGAAAGCTAAACCTCACTGAAGATCACATCCATACAGTACCCACATTAACTGCGACACGTCTACAGCTAACCTTACTAACAGTATGTTGCATAGAAATTATAAATATCATGGAAAATCATTTCTGATCTTATATCATTTTCTTCTGGTCTGGTAATAAACACTAACATGGGTTAAAGATCAGCGGCTCAACAGACTGAGACTTCAAAAA
>NC_055677.1:1395000-1407500 GCF_017976325.1 Chelmon rostratus
ATAACGAGACCCTAACGAGGACAAAATACGTCAGCAGGTGAACAATGATGAAGCTTTAGGATGAAATTTGAAACTATGTGACACAAAAGTTTTCTGAATGCTAAGCGTGCACGTTGCTGGTGCACGTGCAGCAACAGCAGCACTAATATTTACTGATGAATGAATATTTCATGTCCCTGACCTCGCTCTCACTGCGTACGATGGCTCCCTGAGTCTGAGCTTTCCTTGGTGTTTAATGTCACACTCGGTCTGAGGAAACTGAAGTCGGCGCGGCAGATGTAAACAAACCAGACCTGCTTTAATTGGCAGCAAAATGCAAATCCGGTCGGAATGAGGCGATGCTTTGATGTGGCGGAGAGAAGCTGGAGAAAGTCCAAATCAAAGGCTGCAGCTCCTGGACTGAAGGAACATCTGTGGTGATGGTTCGGAAAGTTTATGGTGACAAAGTTGGCGTCCTGCAAAGGGACGACCCTGACGACGAATCTCCACAACGATGAAACAGAAGTTTAAAGTTAGAAAACACAACAAAGCTGAGCACAGTTTAATCTGTAAAGTTTAAACATTCAAAGTAATATTAAAACACTTCATCACATTCTTCTCTTTAAATGCTGCTGGGATGTGAGGCGATTTCCACGAGTCCTGCAGGAGATCAGTGTCCTGGATCAATGTGAGACACTCGGGTCAAATATTATCTGATGATGGACCATATTTTTCCACGTTTTTGTGTCCCAGTGATTAACAGAGACACTTTGTGAAGCTCTGCAGCCAGCAGCCACAGAGCAGGCTGCAGCGAATCTCCTCCACTGACGGTGTTTCTGCCTCCGACAGACTCAGGCTGTTATCATACGTGTCTGACGAAGACGATCCCTGCAGAGAGGAAGATCCTTTTTATTGAACCAGAACCAGCTGAAGCCACCAGACTCCATTCAGAAAAGCAGTGATTTTTTCATTCAAACTGACAGAAACTAGATGAAACAGACCAAAACCTTCCTGGTTCGTCTTTCACTGTCCCAACAATCATCACGAGCTCTGATTGGTTGAGATGAGGTCTTAAATCAGCGAATCAGGAGAGGAGCGAGACAGGATGGACGTCAAATCAAAAACATGATTTTGGTAGAAAAGCACAGTGATTAACAGAAAGCCTTCTGTACATTGTGGACGCGTCATCCTGTAATTTAAATGTGTACGCTCATGAAATGATAAGAAGTTTAACTGATGAGTATTTCTGGTGTTCTGTAGCGAGAGAAGCGACGTTTATTCAGTCGTTCAGGGACTCTGACACCTGCAGAAAGAGCTGCGGACGAGTTCTCACCAGTTAAACTGCAGGTCGGATTTTACAGTGATGAACAATAACTGACAGCAGATGTTGGAAGAGGAGAACCGAGGCTGGAAAGGTTTTTCTTTTCACTGCAGCAGGATGCGTTTTGCTCAGCGGCACAGGGGCAGGACAGACGCCTGCTGAAAAGCAGTTTGTGGGGGTGAAGTTCAGTCGCCTCTCCAATCAGGAAACCTCGATTTTCTAATGAGACACAGATAGCATGTTGGCGCTGGATGTCCGCCTGGAGTCTAAATGAACCCCTGCTTCCCTCCATCCTTCAGTCGTGGAGGGGTGGAGGGTGGAGGGTGGGGGGAGGAGATCAGAGCTGCAGCCTTCATTAACTTTCATTAGTAACAGAGAGGCTTCCACGTCCGGCTCTCTCCTTCTGCCTTCGCCTGTAATTACGATCGGCCGTGGACTTGAACCGGGGAGACGCCACCTCTGAATCTCATCACGCTGCAGCCACAGCCTGGTGCTGAACTCCAAACCTGCACATACATGTCAGGAAAGTCACATCACGTCTCTGTACGGGTGCGATCAGTGGACAGGTGAACACGCGTTCATTTGTCGACAGCAGGTTTGCTGTTAATTCAGGACGAGGATCACGTAAAATAAAACTGGACAATTAAAGCATTTTGTTGCAACAGCAAATACTGTCAACCCCTTAACGCCTGTTGTTCACATCAAACCGCTTTAATCCACGTTGCAGCCGAATCGCGCTGCATTCCTCTGAAGCCGGTTTGTGCATATTCAACACACACCCTGGACCCTCTGCAAGCGCTGGTTTCTCGTCGGACCGGTCAAAGTGAAAACTACATCCGTCGTGTTGTTGTTACAGTGTGATGGTTGGAAACAATTTTGTGGCTTTTATGATGCACATTTCTGAATTTTGAAAAAAAAAACAAATTTTTATGCAAATTAGCTACAACAGGCGTTAATGCTTAAATCCTAAATTTATAACTTTTGTACGTGCTACAGAAAAATTAACAAACTCGTCTTAATTTGAAAGCAAAAACACAGAATTAATTTTTTAACGTAATTCTACATCCTGCTTGATTGTAAGAAAACCTTTTTTAAAAATACACAGAAGGACGAAATCTGATCATTATTTTCATTTTTTTTGGCCACTTGGGGGCAGCAGAAACAAGTTGAGAACACAACGCAGACGAATGATGAAACAGTTTTTTATTTCCACCTCCAGCAGCTCCAGAACATCACGATGATCGATGTGGAGTCGTGTTTGTGTCGCCTGATGAACGTCAGTCCAGTATTCTGTCTCTTTTAGCTCTGTGTTTGGTCTCCTCCAGCTCTTCAGCTGCTAAATGCTGCTCTGTGTTCAGCAGCTGGACTCTGAGTCTGTCTGCTGCTCAGCAGGAAGTGATCAGCTTCTTCTCTGGAAGCGAGCATAGAAACGCTGCACACGTTGCAGGGAATGACTAATGCGGCCTCCTGGCAGGTTAATCTGGCCGTGCACAAGACCCTAATCAGCTCCACCAATCAGAGTTCAGATTAGGCTGTAATCAGATCTACCAATTAAAAAAGAAAGTAATGAAAAAAAGCAGCCCAGCAGCGCCTGATTCTGAATTCATTAGAGCTTAATTTAAATAGTAAAACAGTAAAACCCGACCAGGATTAAATTTGTATCTTCGAGCTCATTCTTCAGGCCGAGGTGATTAACTGGCTCGTGGCTGCTTTCAGCGGCGTTACGTTCGTGTTCGTGTATGTTGCGTCTCTTGGCTTCCTTCCAGGTCTTAAAGCAGCTTTGGGTCTTCTGTCCGAGCTGATCAGTCGGCCGTTTCACCGCTCTGAGCGTCCGAATGTGGAAAAGCAGCGAAAAAGCCCTCGACTGTTTGCAGAGTTTGGGCGTGTGAGGAGCAGAGAGAGGAAATCAAGCAGAATGTGAGAGTTTCTAAAATGCACTATATGGCCAAAAGTATGTGGACACCCTGAACATTGAAGCTGTGTTTATTTTACAGATGTATTTCTGATATTTAGCCTCCCTTCATTGATTTAAATGGGGAAAATAAAATGATAGAAACAGCTGTCAGTGTAATTCAATCCAGTTCAATGCCAGCTGCCAAACTGATCCGACAGGTGAACCAGCACCTCAACAAAAACTGAACATTATGACCTCCATGAAGGGAGGATTTATCGCAGCGCTGTAATGTCAGAGTGGATTAGTTTGACCTTCAGTGGGGCCAACAGGTCCGGCCCGAACCAGGACAAACAGACCAGACGTACGCTAACATCCCTGTCCGCATACTTTTGGCCACAAGTGTTTATCCTCATATGTTTTGCTAACAATAATCTGAACAGTATAATTTTTAAAAAAAGTAATTTTAAATGAAAATAAATAATGAAATGATAGCAGATAAACATTATCAGTGTTAGTCGTATGTCATTGGTGTGAATCCACGGTGTGACGGCGCTGTAGCTGCAGGCCTGATTCCACGCCGCGCTCGTTTACGTTTTCATCCAGCTGAACGTCTGTTCTCACTTTGCTGTAAACACGTAGATGTGTGTTTAATCCGTTAACGGAAGAGATTAAGACGAGGTCGGACAGAGCAGCGATGAGGAGTGTTTGCAGTTAGCGGAGAAGCCCGTCGACTCTGAATGACGATTGATCCCACAAGCTCACCGTACCATCTGCTGCATGGGCAGGCTGGAACACACACACACACGCACACACACACACTCACACACACACACACACACACACACACACACACGCTTTACCAGCAGGTGTGTTTTTTGGTCCAAACTTCATCACTCTCCTCCAGTTTAGCTTTGGATTTAACAGCAGAGGAGCTTTCCTTCTCTCTCTCTGTCTCCATCCTTTCATTATTCTTCCTCTTTCCGCCTCCACGCTGATAAAATCTGTCATTCAGAGAAACTTCAGGGCTCTGACTCTGAACCGCGTTTCCCAGGCGTCCGATTGTCTTCTGTGGAACCTTAATCACCTTTGCCTGGTGTTCTTGGTGGAGCTGCAAATGAGGTCGGACCCCTGGTGTACGGCACTAACCACATTAGTTGAGAGGAGGCCGCCCGCCTGGCCTTCGTTAATGACAGAGCGTCGGTAACAGCATGAGCTGATTCACCTGGAGGAATGACGGCTGCACTGTTCATGACGCGGTATTTTGAGGACGGGGTCGAGTGTTGAATTTGTGGAAGACATCTTGATTGTTAGCTTGTTGTTCGTGGTGCCGAGTAGAACATTATCCAAGGAGGAAGTGTGTGTTTGGCTCACGGCTCCAGAGGACGCGGTTGAGGCTGACGTCTAGTCTATTGTTTCCTCTGCTTCAGTCCAGTCTGTAATGTAGCCTGAGAGCTAGCAGCGGCAGGAGCGAGGCCTAAGAAGCCAGCAACATGGCCTAGCATGCTAACTGTGTTAGTGACAGGGAGTGCTAGCATTAGCTATGCTGTAAGTGAAGACAAATTAGCTGCTGCGCTAATTGTTTGGAACTGCAGGGAGATGCAGACGATACGGCAGCAGTTTACAGGCCATCAGAGAGGGTGTGTGTGTGTGTGCGTGTGTGTGTGTGTGCGTGTGTGTGTGTGCATGTGCGTGTTTGTGTGTGTGTGCGTGTGTTTGTGTGTGCGTGTGTGTGTGTGTGTGCGTGTGCGTGTGTTTGTGTGTGCGTGTGTTTGCGTGTGCGTGCCTGCGTGCGTGTGTGTGTGCATGTGCGTGTTTGTGTGTGCGTGTGTTTGCGTGTGCGTGCCTGCGTGTGTGTGTGTGTGCGTGTGCGTGTGATAATGTAGTCCTTTGCTGTCCAAATATCACCCAGGATGTCAAATTGATTTCTCTGGCGTGAGTTAGTGTGTACAGCCTTTCTACTGTGTGTGTGTGTGTGTGTGTGTGTGTGTGTGTGAGAGTCCATGTGTGTTTGTGTGTGTGTGTGAGTCCGTGTGTGTTTGTGTGTGTGTGTGTGTGTGTGCATGTGCGTGCCTGCATGCCTGCCTGTGTGTGTGTTTGTGTCCTCCATCTGTTCTAGAAAGCCCTTCCTGAACCTGCTGAGTCCTCCACACACACACACACACACACACACACACACACACACACACACACACACACACACACAGGGTTCATGGTGAGCTGGTCTATTATGTAACACCCGAAACACTTCCTGGACTCCTGTCACAGACTCACATCCAAGTGTTTCCAAAATTCTAAGTGAGTTTCCAAACCTTGCCAGCGCTGCGTGGATCAGTTCATCATCCTGTCGTTTCATTGGTGCCGCCCAACAAACATGCTAATGAATGAAGTGGGAGGCTGCGGATCATCATTTGCCAAAGTTTTCAGGCATTTAAACAGTCTTCAAAGTCTTGTTTTAAACTGAGCGACCCAAAGACTTTCAGTTTGCTGTCATAGAAGACCAAAAAACCCTCAGCAAGTCCTCACTTTTCTGATTTTTGCTTGAAAAATGTCTTTGTGGTTTTTTATGGATCCTGTTAAACTCATTCTAACTCAAGATGTTTTAATCTTAACTTCAACAGAAGCATTTTATACATAAACTTAAAGGATAAATGTGGTGACACAGTTTTTATGTTCATCAACAGATGAAATGTGAACGAGGCGTTCGTCCAGTTTCCCTCCCACTGGTTAGTTTGTGGACCCAACTCTTCCAATGAGTTAACATGAAGCATGTCAGGAGCTTAGCTGGTCAGGATAACTGTGGTCAAGTGAGCCGAAAAGGCGGCGAAGCCAGACGCTGTTTGCATTGTTTTGTTGCTCTGAGCGGCCGAAAACGACGACAGACTGGAACAATGGAGCTGAATATAACCTTCAGTTATCTGTTTGTCACAAAGTGATGAGATGTTTTCATCAGAGCACTTTCAGAAAGGGGGGGGGGGGTGTCTCACTCCTGTCTGACTTCCTGTTTGTTGCTCTCCAGGCTTACCTTCATCTGAAACTCAAACCTTCCAATCACAGCTCTGTAGTGAAGAGTGTTTTGGTTGAAATCCACGTCATGATTTTAATAAGAAGATCATTGTTCTCTTTTTTTGTTGCTTTCTCCAAATCAAGACGTTTGCTTGTGAAAGACACCCTGTGAGGTGGTTTAGCAGCATGTTGCAGGGCGAGGAGCGTCAGACAGAGCAGCTTTTAAACAGTAAATACCTCGTTTTTCCTGGTTCTCTCTAAATCCTGTGAAAGTTAGCGCTGCTGCACTGTCCCGTCTTCATCTGAGCCTCCTCCTCCTCCTCCTCCTCCTCCTGCTCGGTGGCGTCTCTCTGCTGCTTCGCTCACATCGTGGCTGCGATCTGAAGGAGTTTATGCTTCACAATGGGCTCATAATTGCTGTGGTGTTCTGTGTGAAAATGTTCTCCAGTTTACACTTAAAGCACTTTGTGGTCGTCATGACGATCACTGGAGAACATGAACTCGTGGAAATAACAGATTATTCACGAGCTACTTGATGCGAGAGCTGCGGGTCGACCGGCGGTGTTAGCGAGAAGCTGCTAGGCTACGAGAATGTTTTGCGCACTGAGCTTTGCTAACGATTACTAGCGTAGCAGTGCGGCTAATCTGCGCATGTTTCCAGTGTGGTGAAAAGCTGCATGGTTGACCTGCGACCCGACGTGGACCGAACGTTGAGGGATCACGTCCCGATCATCGTCGACTTTGTTGCAGCTGATAGCGATCCACCCAAACATGCTGGATCCTCCGGAGCGGATCAGGACTCCATCTCTCCACGTCTTCAGCTGTCACCTGACACTCAGTGACAGGAAATGCAGCTCCACAAGCCAAAACTGAAAAAAGTCTGGACATAAATTATGGGATGACCGGAGAGAGTGCTGAAAAAACAGCAGGCAAATGGAGCTTTAATTAGAATGAGGGCGGGGGGTGTAAAATCACACACATGCAGGATTGATAGCACTGACCGACCATGTGATATTAAAACCGCCCACCTCCCCCAGAGAAATAAACGCTGTGCGAACCAGGCCGTGAGTTTCCATGCGTGTTCTCCTGCTGAACTCGTTGAACTCGTGTCTTCTCCCCCCTCAGTAAACGACTATCCTGCCATCTCTCTAAGCGTCGGCAACGCGAGACAAAGAGAGACAGAAAAGTCGTTGGAGGAGAAGATATTTCCGTGTGAGGAGGGAAGGTTTGAAGAGTGAGATCATACATGCGGAGGATACATGAGCGAGTCAGCTGCTGTCAGTCAGAGCAGACATGCAGGTCGGCCGCTCGCCTTCATCCTCACTCTGCCGACAGTTACGTTTCAACACACACTTGCAGGCCGCCGGCTTCGCCCGTTTCCTCCATCCTCCCTTTCATCTGCACGCTCTCGCTCCACAACGGTGGCAGTTTCCAGCGAAGAGAGCTCGGCGTTCACGGGAAAGTCGTCTCTCTTTATTAACGTCCCGGCTCCGAGTTTTAAAGGATCCGATCTGCTCCTTGTGAAACTCCTGGGCTCGTTTTGTGAAAACCTGGGGCACCGGAGAGCTGGAACGTTTTATCTGCAGTATGTTTTACAAATGTTGAAGTGGCTGGATATGAAACGCGCTTTTGATTTCATTGGGTGCTTCATGCTGAGGAGTGTCGTGTTTTGTCTTAACTGTTGAAGGAGAGCCCTAACGTCTGTTTTTAGAGACAGAATCCTCCACAAAGTGACGTTTAGCAGATTGAGGTTATCGTCAGAAATAAACATCTGTGCTTCAGAAATGACATCACATTAAACCCTTTATGCCTTTCACTCAGGTCACGTCATTTCTTGCCGATTTTACTACAACAATTGATCTGGAAATGATTTTCTTGACTTATCGAATAATCGATTAGCCTCTGAATTGTCAGGAAGTAATGAAATGGTGCTCTTTGAGTGTCTTGTTTTGTCCAACGAACAGCAAAACCCAAAGCTCTTCAATTACATGATCATAAAATATTCAGAAAACCAGTAAAGATTCACATTTGAGAAGCTGGAACCAGTACATATTTACATTGTTTTAGCCTAAGAGAAGTTTATCTCTGGGCCCGACATGAACTGACAGAGATCACAGTTTAAAGAGCAGACCATGGTCAGGGTGCCGCGGTGTTCAAGACCTCAAACTGTTGTATTTGAAGCGTTCAGATGTCAGCGAGTCTCCTAATGTGGATTATTAGAAGCTCTGACCAGGCGATCGAGCGAGGTGAAAAAGAACAAAGTGATCCGAACATAACTGGACAGAACGAGCTGCATCCTGCCAGCAGGTCGGTCATCACAAACTCATCCTGCGCAGCCAAACTTTGTTCAAACCCACTGATTTATTTTAACATTTTGGGGAATGTGGCCAAGATGTTGCACAAAATATCTGGAATATTTCCATTAAATGAAAGTGCGAGGAAACTGCTCAGGGCCCTGACCAGGTTCCCTGAGGAACCCCAAAAAGGCTCACAAACTCTGAGGCTCATAAGGAAGCCTTTGGCTGCTGTGGAAATGTCCTTGGTGGAAAAATATAAATTTTTAAGCAGAGTAAATTGTCCTTCACTCAGTTTCTGCAGCGAGCCAGAATAACTTCACCTGAAATATTCATTTAGCTTCCCTGTAACACATTTTGTAAGTGAAGTTTTTATGTGTTATTTCACTAGTGCTGTGTGTAACGCTGGTCCACATCGATCGCTCGGAAAACATCAGGCTGATCAGCAATGAAATATTTAACTGTGTGAAAGGTTCTGCCTGAAGAGTTCAAAGATCGATTCAGCCTCCCTCGTTTGTTCCGTTTAGCATTTTTAAACCAACACTTTGTCTGTTTTCGGCCGCAGCAGATGTTGTAGAAGAGCTGAAATGTGGCGTCGCCGTCGCTCCAATGTTGTATAATCATGAGCCGTGGGGGGCACCCAGAGGACCGCGCTGTGTGTGGGTGACGGCTAAACGGAAGAAATGAGATGTCTGCTTCTGTCAGATCCCCAAACACTGAAAATATGAATTGCAAAGCTGCAAAGTTAGCCAAAAAAAACTGTGTGTGTGTGTGTGTGTGTGTGTGTGTGTGTGTGTGTGTGTGTGTGTGTGTGTGTGTGTGTGTGTGTGTGTGTGTGTGTGTGTGTGTGTGTGTGTGCGCGCGTGTGTGTTTGAGGCATAATTTCAATTTCCAATTTGCGCTCACTCCAGCGTCTCTTGAGCATATGTTTGCTGTGTTGCAGCCAGGATTCACACTCCTACACACTTCCTCTCTCTCTCTCTCTCTGTCTGTGTGTTTCTCTCGCTCACTCACACACACACACTCTTTTGGTCCTCCCAGCAGTGGTAGTTCACAGGTGCACAGGTAGTCTCTCTGCAGCCAAAGGTCCTCAGCAGTGCTTCCTTTACAGGTGCAGCTCGAGTCAGATTATTGTGATCACAGAAAGTGAATAAACGTACAATGAGCTCATTCTGAATCAGTTGAGCTGTTGGTGGAGCTTCTGCTCCTGAAACATTTGGAGGATGGAAAACATCAGTTGGACAAACTCTTTAAATTCCAATTAAATTTAAAATCCTGCAGCTTCTTACCTCCTAACAAACACTTCGGGAGCTCATTTGTGTTTCTGAGGAGACTCGCAGATTCAGGTCCACAGGTTCCTCGCAGGACCTTCACAGGAGGCGTCGAACGCTGTCGGCTACGTCCTGCTGAACACCACCACGATGCTGTAGCTCTGCTCGACAGACACTTTGGGTCGACTCTGGTCTCAGTGTGAGATGTTGCTTCGTTCTTCGCAGCCTACAGGCAGCATCATGTCCGACTGGGTCCACTTCCTGATGCAGGAGTGATCAGATACTTCACAGTGATGATCAGTGTTGATGCAAACTTTAAATCTGGACTTCCACTGACTCACATTTCCTGTCCTCTCCACTGATGCTGCTGCATTAGCTAAAGCCTCGCCCGCTAAGCTAAGCTAAGCTAAGCTAAGCTAAAACAGCGGTTCTGGCTCTGAACTTTTGACTGTTTAAACAGTGGACGGAGCTTCTGGGTCTGAAAACTGATGCCAATTCACAAGGGCCTTAAACCTGCATTCTTTCAAACGACCAGCAGGAGGCGACTCCACTGGTTGCAAAAAGAAGTCTGTTCACATGGAAGCTAATGAGAAACTGAGCCGACTTCTCACTTGATTTATCACCTCAGTGAACAGTTTCCCGACGTGTTTATGGTCTGGATCTCGTTTCAGGTCCTCTTCAATCCAGTATGCTGTTCATTTTGTAAACTAAGGTCCCATTTATGAAGCAGGGTTTGCTTTGGGGCGTGACTACCTTGTGGTTGACTAGTCACTGCACCGGCGTGGGCGTCAGATCCAATCAGAACAGAGGCGATGCGTATCCTCCCCAGCTCTCCAGTAAAGTAACTAAAGATGCCAGATGATGTAAAAAGCACAATATTTACCTCTGAAATGTTGTGGAGCAGAAGTATAAAGTGGCATAAAATGAAAATACTCAAGCAAACAATAAGTACATAAAATGTGTATTTAAGTACAACATTTAAGTAAATGTACTTAGTTACTTTCCACTAGTGGTGCAGAGAGTTGGTGGAATGACTGAAGGAGTCCTCTAAGATCCCACACTGACCTGGAGACAGTGAAGAGCACCTCTGTGATGGCACCATGTTCTTCACAGCGATGCGTTCACTGACCCACTCAGTGACACGATCACTTTGCTGACTGTGAACCTTTGAACTACGAATGATAGAAATCAAATTTATTATCTTTTTAATGACTGTTCACTTTAGTCGCGCTGCGTTTGAGTCACCGCTGCCGTGTTTGTGATACACAGGATTATTTTCGCAGCGACACGTCTGGATGAGTCCCAGCTATTAACATCTTCGAAGAAGCTGTCATCAGGACATCCAAAGTAAACTTTCTGTTTTGCACAGTGTGCATGTTCCTCCCCGTCCCTGAAGCTGCCGTGTGCTGAATCTGACGGATCGGGGGAGAAAAAGCGATCTTTGAGATGCCGCCGTGTGGTCCCCGCAGAGGGTGATTGATTCACATCGGCCCTCGCCGTCCCTCGGGACGACGGCTCGAGGCGATCGATAACCGGTCGGCCTCCTCGTATTCATAAAGAAGCTCTGCGCTGCTGCTGCGGGACAGAACTTCACAGGCCGCCTCGATGTCCGTGATGACAAAGAGCTTCCTGACGGCCCTGAGCAAACTGCGCTATGTCAGATAATAATGAGCAACAACAAATGAACAGGTTGTACAAAGGAACTCAGACTGGGTTTATAATGCAGGTCTAAGCTGCAGGTAAGGAAACTGCTGCAGGACGGTGACACCGGTGACCTCTCGCTTCACAATCACCGCTTTTAGACGATTAAACAGAAACAAACGGGTTGAAATCAAAACCTTTTAAAGCGAGATCCGTCCACGAGGAGCTTTTAAAGACGTCAGACAGAGCGCTTTAGCAGTAAGAACTGAACTGGTCTCAGCGGTTCGGTTCTGAAGAGGCTGGAACTTCTGATTGTGGGCTGTAGGTGTCCAGCAGACCAGGACTAGACAATAAAGAGACACGCTAACAGATTTCGGTCGTGGTGCGAGGACCAATGAGCATTAGCCAACGATCGCGCGCTCGATTTCTAACTCCCACTGGAGTCCACTGGCTCAAGACCTGGTCTCTGAAAGGGGCGGGGCAGTGACACAGATACAGGAAGTGACTCTTAACGGTGAGGCGTTTCCTTTCTGAACCCTCTCTGTCAATGAGCTCCTGACATAAAACCAAGGCGAGAGAAGCGTTTCCTGTCTGAGCGTCTGAGCTGGATGTGGACAAAAGTTTCTGTGCTGCTGACAAGTGTGTGTGTGTTTCATGTACAGTAAGTGTGTCTGTGTGTGTGTGTGTGTGTGTGTGTGTGTCTGTGTGTGTGTGTGTGTGTGAGTGTGTGTGTGTGTGTGTGTGTGTGTGTGAGTGACACAGTGAAGGGAAACAAATTGGATGTATGAGCGGAGCTGCTGGTGGCAGAGAGCTGCAGCCTCGGCACTTTTCTCCTCCGACCATAAAATTTCCCTCCTTCATCATGTCAGACACTCCTCCTTTCTTTCCTCTCCTCCACGCCTCCTCTCTTGTCTGCGGTCCTCTCCTCTCCTCTTCTCCTATCCTCTCCTTTTTCCTCGTCTCCTCGTCTCTTCTCCTATTGTCTCCTCTTGTCTCCTTTCCTTCTGTCTCCTGTCCTGTTCTTTCCTTCACTCTTGCCTCCTCTCCTCTCCTCTCCTCTCCTTTATATCTTAAAACTCTTCTTTTATTACATTTTT
>NC_055677.1:1412500-1420000 GCF_017976325.1 Chelmon rostratus
TTGCTAGTGCGTTTAGCATTGGGTGTGGCTTTCAGGGCTATTTAACGTTAGCTATGCTACGTCAACAGCAACACCACAGGTTAATCACACCTGTCCATCAAATGCAGTTTCAAATGTGACTGCAGCTGACAATGGTTTTAATTAAAGTGCTGATTATTTTCACTTTAATCGTTTCATAGACGAGAAGTCGAGCAAATGCTAAAAGTTGGAAAAGTTTCCTCGTCAGTGCGGCTGTGGGTTCGAGGTCTAAACCCTCCGGAGGAGTAAAGCCAGCAGCTTCCTGTGGTCGCGGCTCTGTCATCAGACGTTAAAGACGACGTGAGCGGAGACGTTTGAAGAGTTTCACCCATAAACAGCCAAACAGCAGCAACGCGCCCACCAGACTCATTAAAGCTTCATCCAATCAAATATTTTCATTTCCTGTGTTTTAAAAGTCTGTGTGATCCTGATTTCCTTCAACCCCGCCTGACCTCTGACCTTTGAACTGCCCGACATAGAATTCAAAAGAAGAAATCACTCTGTAGCCTGTTTTTATTAAAGCTGTGAGAGATGTAATGACTGAAAACAAACTACATACAATTAAACCCAAAAGATAAACCAGCACAAAACGACCAGATTTTACCGTTAAAACCGAAAATCAACTCAGGACAAGAGACTCTCACTGAAGCTGGAAACAGTTCAGTGTTCCCTTTCACACCTGGAGCATGACATCATCAGATATGTATTGATTACAGCTCCACATCTGATCATGACGACACGTCTGATGGATCTACTGAGATCAGTAGAATGGTTTTCCGTCTCCTGGTAGTTTGATGCGTGATGTGTTTTAGACGTTTTGCTGTTTGTTGTCTTTGTGAAAAGTCCAAATGAAACAGCAGCGTATGTCGTTGCCATGGTGATGTTGTGGACAGAACTGGTGGAAATTCGTGATGCGACGCCGTTCTGCTCGAGGTCTGGTGCTTCCCTGCTTTGGCTCGAGGTCAGGTCAGGTTTTCACACTCGGTCGTCTCTCGCTGTTTAAATCTGCTCAGCGTGTGCGTGTTTACTGTACACGTGCGTCCGTGTGCGTAGGCGTCCATATGTGAATGTGCGGTGGCGTTTGGCGCCATGGGAACAGACATATGGTGACGATCACGATGGGAAAGTCAGTCCAGAAGAGATGAAAAGAGGAGACGTGAAACCGAGCTGGAGACATTTGAGTGACAGTACGTCAAAGATGAGGCAGGTTTTATTTCCTGTGAAGTCGACACGACACACGACACAGCAGGATCACGTACACCCACCGCAGGTCCAGCTATATATTTCCTGCAAATGTCACATGACCTTTAGTCATCATGTAAGATGAAGGGCTCCTCCACCCTTTCAGACCCTCAGACTCGACTCGGGTCCACAGAGAGTCTGTCACTGCAGCGTGAGGCGGCTCGGTGACCAAATCGTTATTAATCGTGATCAACAGACTTTGAGGTTTTTTTCACATCTTGATAAGAAATGAAATGTTCAGACGATCAACGGACCAAAGAAAAAAATGACAAAGCTTCACTCGTTCCAGCTTTTCAATGAATATCTTCGAGTGTTGGACTGTTACAAGCCACTGGAAGGTGTCGGTCTCTGGGAACATTTTGACACATGAAATACAGTCAGCAAGAAAACATCATGAAATATTTATTCAAAGACCTTTCTCTTTGCTCGGCAATGGAAAAATTGTTGTTTGCTGCAAAGTGGAAACATGGAGTTAGTTTACCACTTAGACTTGAACTGTCACCATGAACAGATTTGAAGTTATTCACATATAATAAGAATGTAAGTGGGCTCAGCACGCTCCCCTGTGGGACTCCACACGTCAGAGGTCGACTTCTGCTTTAATGGCCTTGAAAAGCTGAACTGAAATCGATGAATATGAAGAAACACTGATGTGAAGCGTATCATTGTTATGATGTTAGTGTGTGTGTGTGGGGGGGGGTCTTTGCTTCAGGTGAGGTGGTCTGCCTCCACTGGAAAACACTGTGTGAACCCATCAGCGCCCTGCAGAGGACGTCTTTCCTTGTGCTCTTTATTTGACCTTTCCTTTAGTGCCTGTCTTTGGACAAGTAATGAACTTTGTACACAAGACAAATTAATTAATGGCCGAGCTGTCGCGACCTTTACTGAACAGATTAATACTTTTCAGAGGAAGGTTTTTTTTGATTTCACAGCTTTTTTCCACAGAAAATCCTCAGATATTTATTCAGTCAGTCCAACTGTTTCGTACGGTGGGGTGTGACGATCGCTGCCGCCTGTGGGGGGCAGTAATGGTGCTTTTACTGCTACGTCATCTCAAAATTATGCCTCCACATACTTTACTTCTTTGTTCCTGGAAAAGTCAAAATGACCTTCAGATGTCCCTTTACCGAAGAACCAGTGTGTGTGTGTGTGTGTGTGTGTGTGTGTGTGTGTGTGTGTGTGTGTGTGTGTGTGACCTCAGCGCTGCCCTGTCCAGCCAGTCCAGTATAATATGACACCAGCAGCAGAGCAGAGGTAAAAGCTTCATGGATTTAGGAACAATAACCCATTTTGCTGCAATGCCACTGCAATGCAACACCCTTTGTCTTATTCGGGGATGCTCCCCAAGTGTGTGTGTGTGTGCGTGTGTGTGTGTGTGTGTGTGTGTGGGAATGGACAAATATTTGAGGAGGACAGATTAAAAGGAGGTTGTCTCGTCTGCTGTCAGAGGTTGAATGATGGAAAGAAGGAAATGAACAGAGAAACAGAAACAGCTGATTCTGCTCACTTTGTTATTTTTGAGTTTTGTCCATTACTGCAATTACAAAGTAATTATCAAAGTGTGTGTGTGTGTGTGTGTGTGTGTGTGTTTTTATTAGCCTCGTCTCATCTGTCCTCCACTGAGAAGCTGGTGTGTTTGGCTTACGATCGGCTGTGATTCACGTCCTGCTCACTTCCCTCTCTGAAGCCTGCTCGACACTTAAAACTGCCCGACACCAAACGGTCTGATGAGCGCTGTTAGAGACGTGCAGGTGAAGGCGGAGACCAAACCAGAGCTAAAAGGACAATGAATGCTGCACTCAGGCAGAGACAAGCTGGACTCCAGTGGGAAGATCATGGAGTTCTGCAGGAAGAGGCAGCTGTTTGAGATGTTAGCCACAGCGGCTTCATGCAGTGATGATAAGGAGTTCTGCAGCCCCCTGGTGGCCAAAAAAGGACTTGGTGCATTTTTAAGTCCCTCTTCCAATTCAGAGAATATATTGATAGATGCTGCTACATGCCTGTTGCATGCCAGTTTGCTTGCAAACAGGAAGCTTGAGAAGTTTCCTTCCTGCTGGAAGCTTCATCAAACATGTTGTCCAGCTCAACTACATTAAGCTAAAGGGGGACGTCAGGTCAGCCGTGACACAGCCTGCATAACGCATGATAAGCATGTGCTGGAGTGCTAATGTCATCAGCACAGTTAAACTCATTCTGATGGTTCGAACAGAATCCCTGCAGTACTCCGCCTGCTGGTCTCATGCTCCATCTTATCCTCACTCGGGAACAAGACCCCTTCACTTTGTCGCCAACATGCTCCCAAACTGGAGTGCACCAAGCCCTGGGAGCTGAAAAACGACAGCGAGACTTACGAACAATAAATATGCGACAAAGCAGACGTGTGAAAGTTCTGAAAGTTTTCTGCATGATTCGTTTTCTTCTTTTTACTTTTCTTCGTGTGTTTCTAACACGCAGCGACACGCTAACGTTATCTCATGTCTTTGCAGCTACATGGACCAATCGTCATGAGAGTCCGGAACAAACCCCTCTCCCTGCTCCTCCCCCTCCTGCAGTCCCCGCCCCTCCTTCTGCGCCATCGCCGCTTCCTGTCATCGCTCTTAGCCAATGGCAGCGCAGCATCATGCAGACGCTTCAGCACAGATGGCCCCGCCCCTCAGCCTGTAGTTGGTCAGGACTCGTTGGAGGTGTTGGGACACTCCTACCCGCGGGACGACTTCACCAACGTCACGTCGAAGATCTTGGCCAAGGTCGGCCGCAACCTCCACAACCAATCCCATCATCCTCTGTGGCTGATCAAGGAACGAATCAAAGCTCACTTCTACAGGTAGGAATTTTCAAACTATGACCAGAGAGCTGAGACCTGACAAACATTTGTTCCTCCTACTCTGCCGCATTTTTGATGAAGGCAGAGAGTGAGAACAGTAATTCTGTAGCTCTTCAAACTGAGCTGAGGGGTAGCATTGGTTCTGAAAACTTTATTTATAAATGCTTTGGAACCATTAACAGACGGGCCTAAAGAAGAAACTAATCCAATACAAAAAAAGCACGATATCTGCACAACTATTGGCCAAATTTACATAATCCCAAGTGGGTGAGGCCTCGTGCTAATATTTTAATTGACCTCACGATCCTCCTTAACTGTAATCAAGTCAAAATTAGAATAAAAAAACAGGTTGTCAGTCAAGCCACCACATGAAGTAGTCTGCTTCAGCTCAGTCAGAAGTTATGGATGTTAGCATGCTAACATGCTAAACTGAGATGGTGAACACGGTAAACATTGCGTCTCCTAAACATCGGGCGAGTTAGCATTGCCATTGTTAGCATGCTAGAGTTAGCATTTAGCTCCAGGCACCGCCGTGTCCGAGCGTGGCTGCAGGCTGCCTCAAGTACAAATGTTCTTTTGTTGTGAAATTCTAACTTTATATGTGAATCTTCACACTTCAGGTGTGAATGTTCACACGACTCCGTGATTTACTGTCCTCTGTGTGTGTGTGTGTGTGTGTGTCCTGCTCACTGTCCAGCACATCTCAGCTTGTCTTCATATCTTCCACATCCGGATAAAAGCAGTTCATCCTGAAAATGAGCTGCTCTTTTATTTCCACGTGTCGTGAATATATTTGTGTTGTTTCTTTATTTTCGGGGCACAAACTGCTGACTGAGTCTCCGCAGCCTCTGCGTGTCTTCGGGGACGAGTGTAAAAGTTTGCTGTGAATATCGTGAAGCCGCTGCTTGTATTCCACGCTGGCCGTAAAAAGCCAACACACAGCAGTGAGCGCATTAATACTGCATCAGTGAGTCATTAAGAAGTCACAGAGTGTGTTGTCTGCCAGTGTTTTATGACTCTGCCATTTCACAGGTCATGACCTTTACTCTTTAGAAAAGCCTGTACGCTCTGATAGCAGCGGGACAGCAGACTCCGAGGACACCTGAGGGCTGCTGGGTGATTTTCAAACAAGAACGTTCATTGATGCTGCGTTTGTTGAGTTTTACTCGCTTCTTCTGCTTCTTTTCAAAATGATTTTAATGAGACTTGAATAAAATGATTTTATCAAGAGTAATCGTACAAGTAGTAACTTAACCTTTGCTCTGCTGCACTTCTTTTAAAATGCTTTATTTTAACTTGATTTTATACGTTCTATGTGTCTATTTCTTACTTTATTATTATTATTCAGTGGTTTTATTTTCCATCTGATGTTAAGCACTGTCTTTAATCTATTTTCAGTTTTATTCTGTGTTATTTTTGCTCTTATTATCTCTTTTCACATGATTTTCTGTCTGTTGATGAGAAGCACTTGGTTCGTTTGAGCTGCGTTTGCTGTAAAAATAAAGTTTTTATTGTGGATGTTGTGATTGATGTTTCCTCACAGAGCAGATCGGCGTGTTTTCAGGCTCTCTGTGAAGCTGTCGGTGTCTGTTTGTCTGTATCAGCTTCGCTGCAGCTCTGCTCATTGGTCGCCTCTCTCCGTCCCTCCACAGCGCCTACATCGGTCGCTGGGGAAACCCGCTCTTCTCTGTGCACGATAACCTGAGCCCGGTGGTGACCGTGGAGCAGAACTTCGACAGGTCGGCAGCTTCATCACCCGACTGAGCGGAGAAACACAATAAAACCAACAAATGCTCAAGTGAGAAAACTGAATCTGTTTTCTGATTGATTGACAGCTTGCTGATCCCGCCCGGCCACCCCAGCAGGAAGCGAGGAGACAACTACTACCTGAACAGGTGAGCGACGCTGCTCGCCACCCGCACTGGTTGTAGCTGGTTGTAGTTGTGCTGGAAGAATTGATGGCTTACAGCAGTATTATCAGCTTCATGCGGTAGAAGTATAGCAGTATTGTCAGCTTCCTGCAGTAGAAGTACAGCAGTATTGTCAGCTTCGTACAGTAAAAGTACAGCAGTATTGTCAGCTTCCTTCATGCAGTAGAAGTACAGCAGTATTGTCAGCTTCCTGCAGTAGAAGTACAGCAGTATTGTCAGCTTCATACAGTAAAAGTACAGCAGTATTGTCAGCTTCCTGCAGTAAAAGTACAGCAGTATTGTCAGCTTCATGCAGTAAAAGTACAGCAGTATTGTCAGCTTCATACAGTAAAAGTACAGCAGTATTATCAGCTTCATGCAGTAGAAGTACAGCAGTATTGTCAGCTTCCTGCAGTAGAAGTACAGCAGTATTGTCAGCTTCATACAGTAAAAGTACAGCAGTATTGTCAGCTTCCTTCATGCAGTAGAAGTACAGCAGTATTGTCAGCTTCCTGCAGTAGAAGTACAGCAGTATTGTCAGCTTCATACAGTAAAAGTACAGCAGTATTGTCAGCTTCCTGCAGTAAAAGTACAGCAGTATTGTCAGCTTCATGCAGTAAAAGTACAGCAGTATTGTCAGCTTCATACAGTAGAAGTACAGCAGTATTGTCAGCTTCATACAGTAGAAGTACAGCAGTATTGTCAGCTTCCTGCAGTAAAAGTACAGCAGTATTGTCAGCTTCATACAGTAGAAGTACAGCAGTATTGTCAGCTTCCTGCAGTAAAAGTACAGCAGTATTGTCAGCTTCATGCAATAAAAGTACAGCAGTATTATCAGCTTCGTGCAGTAAAAGTACAGCAGTATTGTCAGCTTCATACAGTAAAAGTACAGCAGTATTATCAGCTTCATGCAGTAGAAGTACAGCAGTATTGTCAGCTTCATGCAGTAGAAGTACAGCAGTATTGTCAGCTTCCTGCAGTAGAAGTACAGCAGTATTGTCAGCTTCATACAGTAGAAGTACAGCAGTATTGTCAGCTTCATACAGTAGAAGTACAGCAGTATTGTCAGCTTCCTGCAGTAAAAGTACAGCAGTATTGTCAGCTTCATACAGTAGAAGTACAGCAGTATTGTCAGCTTCCTGCAGTAAAAGTACAGCAGTATTGTCAGCTTCCTGCAGTAAAAGTACAGCAGTATTGTCAGCTTCATGCAATAAAAGTACAGCAGTATTATCAACCTGCTGATCAACGTGTGTTTGTGTTTTGACGAGCAGCAGAACGATGCTCCGCGGCCACACCTCCGCCCACCAGATGGAGCTAGTGAGGTCCGGCCTGGACGCCTTCTTATTGGCCGGAGACGTTTACAGGCGGGACGAGATCGACTCCAGCCACTACCCGGTCTTCCACCAGATGGAGGGGGTCCGGCTCTTCTCCAACCACGAGGTTTGAAACCCAAAAAGACGCTTCCCGTCCTCACAGTCACATGTTAGCTATGTTCAGGTGTGAGGT